>NC_086448.1:381819651-382014651 GCF_028390025.1 Pseudophryne corroboree | reverse complement strand
TCAGGGATGTGAGAGGGCAGCCTGGGACATGTAGTGCCATGCCTTGGGGGAGACGGCTATGAGCGTCCCGTTTAGTGGCTTGCAATGGGCGTCTCATCAATGAAGGCTTGACGCTGTGCCTTGATGAGGGCGCCCTGACATCGCGGGGTGCAGGTGACACACACACACACACACACACACTACTTGTCCCATGCAGCCAGGCAGGGATCTCGTCCAGACCTTGGGGCTGTCAGGGATGTGAGAGGGCAGCCTGGGACATGTAGTGCCATGCCTTGGGGGAGACGGCTATGAGCGTCCCGTTTAGTGGCTTGCAATGGGCGTCTCATCAATGAAGGCTTGACGCTGTGCCTTGATGAGGGCACCCTGACATCGCGGGGTGCAGGAGACACACACACACACACACACACACACACACACACTACTTGTCCCATGCAGCCAGGCAGGGATCTCGTCCAGACCTTGGGGTTGTCAGGGATGTGAGAGGGCAGCCTGGGACATGTAGTGCCATGCCTTGGGGGAGACGGCAATGAGCGTCCCGTTTAGTGGCTTGCAATGGGCGTCTCATCAATGAAGGCTTGACGCTGTGCCTTGATGAGGGCGCCCTGACATCGCGGGGTGCAGGAGACACACACACACACACACACTACTTGTCCCATGCAGCCAGGCAGGGATCTCGTCCAGACCTTGGGGCTGTCAGGGATGTGAGAGGGCAGCCTGGGACATGTAGTGCCATGCCTTGGGGGAGACGGCTATGAGCGTCCCGTTTAGCGGCTTGCAATGGGCGTCTCATCAATGAAGGCTTGACGCTGTGCCTTGATGAGGGCGCCCTGACATCGCGGGGTGCAGGAGACACACACACACACACACACACACACACACACACACACACAGGGCCATCTTAACAGCAGTGTGGGCCCCTGGGCCCAGCAATACACTGGGGCCCCTACCCATCCTCCATGGGTGGGGGTGCTATCAGCGGCAGCTTTGATGTCCCGCGGGCGGTAGGGGGTGCTCTATCTTCCGCTCAGCATGTAGGACTTGGAGCAGTAACTTCTGCTAATTACTCCTTTACTGCACAGATGGGGTGGGAGGGAGAACAGTAAACTTTAGAAGGGGGCATTGGGCTGAATGAAGGGGCCCCGGTACATGACTTCCAGGGTGGTAGGGGGTGTTTAATAAGTAAGGGAGGGGTTGATAGTGGAGTGGGCTTAATTTTCATCATTTTCTGGTAAAAGAGCAGCTTGCTTGACTGCAGATATTTCAAGTTCCTGGAAAAAGATTTCTTAGCTTTGCATGGGATAAAAAATTAGAGTGTCTCACCTGTCAGGAGGTACTGGGGACTTGGGGATCAGAGTTCAGGAGCCAGAGCAATCCACCAACAAATATATAAAACTGCATATTAGGCGTGTGGTGCTTGAGCAGGGACCTGCTTGAAGACTGATATCTCTGGTTCTGGGCATACTAGAGACAAGCTGGCAGTGTCCACCGAAAGTGGAGAGTCCCAGCTTTTGAAATGTACCCTCAGAAAAAGTCATACAGAGCCCGAAATATCTGGCTGGGAAGAGCAATTAACAGGCTTGGATGGGGACCACTGCTTTGAAGTCGGATATCTCTGGTTCCCTAGGGCCGATTTTCAAAAATCTGGTACCCCTGGAAAGAGGGGACCCTCAGCTATCAGCCTAGGGCCCTTATACTCCTGGGGCCCTTGGGCAAGAGCCCATAGAGCCCATACATAAAGACGGCCCTGCACACACACACACACACACACACACACACTACTTGTCCCATGCAGCCAGGCAGGGATCTCGTAAAGACCTTGGGGCTGTCAGGGATGTGAGAGGGCAGCCTGAGACATGTAGTGCCATGCCTTGGGGGAGACGGCTATGAGCGTCCCGTTTAGTGGCTTGCAATGGGCGTCTCATCAATGAAGGCTTGACGCTGTGCCTTGATGAGGGCGCCCTGACATCGCGGGGTGCAGGATACACACACACACACACACACACACACACTACTTGTCCCATGCAGCCAGGCAGGGATCTCGTCCAGACCTAGGGCTGTCAGGGATGTGAGAGGGCAGCCTGGGACATGTAGTGCCATGACTTCGGGGAGACGGCTAAGAGCGTCCCGTCTAGCGGCTTGCAATGGGCGTCTCATCAATGAAGGTTTGACGCTGTGCCGTGATGAGGGCGCCCTGACATCACGGGGTGCAGGTGACACACACACACACACACACACACACACAAACACACTACTTGTCCCATGCAGCCAGGCAGGGATCTCGTCCAGACCTTGGGGCTGTCAGGGATGTGAGAGGGCAGTCTGGGACATGTAGTGCCATGCCTTGGGGGAGACGGCTATGAGCATCCCATTTAGCGGCTTGCAATGGGCGTCTCATCAATGAAGGCTTGACGCTGTGCCTTGATGAGGGCGCCCTGACATCGCGGAGTGCAGGAGACACACACACTACTTGTCCCATGCAGCCAGGCAGGGATCTCGTCCAGACCTTGGGGCTGTCAGGGATGTGAGAGGGCAGCCTGGGACATGTAGTGCCATGCCTTGGGGGAGACGGCTTTGAACGTCCCGTTTAGCGGCTTGCAATGGGCGTCTCATCAATAATGGCTTGACGCTGTGCCTTGATGAGGGCGTCCTGACATCGCGGGGTGCAGTAGACACACACACACACACACACACACACACACACACACACACACTACTTGTCCCATGCAACCAGGCAGGGATCTCGTCCAGACCTTGGGGCTGTCAGGGATGGGAGAGGGCAGCCTGGGACATGTAGTGCCATGCCTAGGGGGAGACGGCTATGAGCGTCCCGTTTAGTGGCTTGCAATGGGCGTCTCATCAATGAAGGCTTGACGCTGTGCCTTGATGAGGCCGCCCTGACATCGCGGGGTGCAGGAGACACACACACACACACTACTTGTCCCATGCAGCCAGGCAGGGATCTCGTCCAGACCTTGGGGCTGTCAGGGATGTGAGAGGGCAGTCTGGGACATGTAGTGCCATGCCTTGGGGGAGACGGCTATGAGCATCCCATTTAGCGGCTTGCAATGGGCGTCTCATCAATGAAGGCTTGACGCTGTGCCTTGATGAGGGCGCCCTGACATCGCGGGGTGCAGGTGACACACACACACACACACACACACACACACACTACTTGTCCCATGCAGCCAGGCAGGGATCTCGTCTAGACCTTGGGGCTGTCAGGGATGTGAGAGGGCAGCCTGGGACATGTAGTGCCATGCCTTGGGGGAGACGGCTATGAGAGTCCCGTTTAGCGGCTTGCAATGGGCGTCTCATCAATGAAGGTTTGACGCTGTGCCTTGATGAGGGCGCCCTGACATCACGGGGTGCAGGAGACACACACACACACACACACACACACACACACACTACTTGTCCCATGCAGCCAGGCAGGGATCTCGTCTAGACCTTGGGGCTGTCAGGGATGTGAGAGTGCAGCCTGGGACATGTAGTGCCATGCCTTGGGGGAGACGGCTATGAGCGTCCCGTTTAGCGGCTTGCAATGGGCGTCTCATCAATGAAGGCTTGACGCTGTGCCTTGATGAGGGCGCCCTGACATCACGGGGTGCAGGAGACACACACACACACACACTACTTGTCCCATGCAGCCAGGCAGGGATCTCGTCTAGACCATGGGGCTGTCAGGGATGTGAGAGGGCAGCCTGGGACATGTAGTGCCATGCCTTGGGGGAGACGGCTATGAGCGTCCCGTTTAGCGGCTTGCAATGGGCGTCTCATCAATGAAGGCTTGACGCTGTGCCTTGATGAGGGCGCCCTGACATCGCGGGGTGCAGGTCACACACACACACACACACACACACACACACACACACACACACACACACACTACTTGTCCCATGCAGCCAGGCAGGGATCTCGTCTAGACCTTGGGGCTGTCAGGGATGTGAGAGGGCAGCCTGGGACATGTAGTGCCATGCCTTGGGGGAGACGGCTATGAGCGTCCCGTTTAGCGGCTTGCAATGGGCGTCTCATCAATGAAGGCTTGACGCTGTGCCTTGATGAGGGCGCTCTGACATTGCGGGGTGCAGGTGACACACACACACACACACACACACACACACACACTACTTGTCCCATGCAGCCAGGCAGGGATCTCGTCTAGACCTTGGGGCTGTCAGGGATGTCAGAGGGCAGCCTGGGACATGTAGTGCCATGCCTTGGGGGAGACGGCTATGAGCGTCCTGTTTAGCGGCTTGCAATGGGCATCTCATCAATGAAGGTTTGACGCTGTGCCTTGATGAGGGCGCCCTGACATCACGGGGTGCAGGTGACACACACACACACACACACACACACACACACACACACACACACACACACACACACTACTTGTCCCATGCAGCCAGGCAGGGATCTCGTCCAGACCTTGGGGCTGTCGGGGATGTGAGAGGGCAGCCTGGGACATGTAGTGCCATGCCTTGGGGGAGACGGCTATGAGCGTCCCGTTTAGCGGCTTGCAATGGGCGTCTCATCAATGAAGGCTTGACGCTGTGCCTTGATGAGGGCGCCCTGACATTGCTGGGTGCAGGTGACACACACTCACACACACACACACACACACACACACACACACACACACACACACACACACTACTTGTCCCATGCAGCCAGGCAGGGATCTCGTCCAGACCTTGGGGCTGTCAGGGATGTGAAAGGGCAGCCTGGAACATGTAGTGCCATGCCTTGGGGGAGACGGCTATGAGCGTCCCGTTTAAATATAAAGTTAATATATATATATATATATATATATACATGCATACATACCTGTCGACCTTTTAGTTGTCGATCTATCATCTGTCTAGGGCTGTCAGGGATGTGAGAGGGCAGCCTGGGACATGTAGTGCCATGCCTTGGGGGAGACGGCTATGAGCTCTTCGATTCTATATTAATATAGATATTCCCTTTTTAATTGTATAATTCATATATCGTTTAATTTATTTTGAATTAATTCCTAATTAGTGATGAATGGGATGTGATGTGGGGGAAAAAGGAAGTGAAGAAAAAAAGATACAATGTGATAATCAGTTATAGCCAGATGAATGTTGATGGTGACAAGTAGTGTTGGATTGTGTTAATCATTAATGTGAAAAAAGAATAAAAAGAAAGTGTGTATAACTTCCAATATGATTGCCAAGCTGTGAATATGATGGTATTAAAATATTTTTTATTTTTTTATTTTTTTATATTTTTTATAAATTCTCATATTATATATTGATCTGTTGGTACACGATAATTTATAGTGTTCCTATTCTTTGCTAATTAATTAATCACGTACCCTAAAAAGTGAAGTCAATTAGTGATAGAGGGGGATTGTTGATAAATGAGTGAAGACCCCCTTGATCAAGAATATAGTGAGTGAAGAAAACAAACTTGGTACCAGTGATAAATGTGTTAGTGAAGAAGGGGCAAAGTGATGTATCGATTTGTATGTATGGTTATTTCTATTTCTCTTGAGTTGATATACACGGTTATTTGTTAGGTTTCTCGAGGATAACCAAAAGTCTAACTGTTATTATACTCCTCGGGACATATATCTATTATTGAATGTTCTAAGGTGAATATATCGTTCTATCTCAAATGTATAGATGGATCTACAATAATTCACATAGAGTGGATCTCATGACATAAATAGGAGGTTGGTATTTCTATCCCATATTTTAGTTTCGTCCTAGAGTCACTTGTTAAATCCCCCCCCCCCAAAAAAAAAGAAATGTATAGCTGTTGGATCTCATGACATAAATCAGGTGCCAGACAGGGCTAATTACAAACATGCCGTGCAGCTGCATACTGCACGGCCGGGAAACAAGTGTGGTAATTAACTTTGGACCCAGCAACGGGGAACGCGGTCCGACAGTGGCGTCCCCGTTGCTAGGGTCTGTGCGGCTCCGTGCGCCCGGCGTCTAGCGTTGCCAGGGAGCCGGCGGCTGTCCGCGTACGGCGTCCCTGGTTGCTAGGCGCCGGGCCGCACTGACGAGCGGACCCTCGGCGCCTAACAGTACCCCCCCCTTGAGGAGGGGTCAAGGAACCCCTAAAGCCAGGTTTCCGAGGAAATTCTCGAAAAAATGCCCTCTTGAGCCTCGGGGCGTGAAGATCCTTATCCAGGACCCAAGACCTTTCTTCTGGACCATAACCTCTCCAGTGTACCAGAAAATAAAGCCTACCCCGGGACAACTTGGAATCAAGAACCTTCTCCACCAAGAACTCCTGATGACCCTGTACATCTACTGGTGATTTCCCCTGAGAGATCTTTCGAGGAAATCTACTGGAAGAAACGTATGGTTTCAACAAGGAGCAATGGAACGTATTTCCGATCCGGAGAGCTCTTGGTAAACGTAACCGGAAAGCAACTGGATTGATTTTTTTAATAATATGAAATGGTCCAATAAATTTGGGACCCAATCTGGCTGAGGTTTGTCGAATTTTAATGTTGCGAGTCGACAACCATACCCTATCTAATACCTTAAAAGTGCAAGGCCGCCGGAGCCTGTCAGAAAATTTTTTCTCCCGAAATGCCGCTTTTCTGAGAGCAAGGTGCACTTTTCTCCAAATGAGTCTGAGATGAGAGGTTAAGGTTATCGAGGAGACAGAGGAATGTTGAAAAAAGGAATTAGCTCTGGGGTGAAAACCAAAAACTGTAAAGAATGGAGACACATTGGTGGAGGAATGACAGGAATTGTTGTAAGCAAACTCCGCCAAAGGAAGAAACTCAGACCAATCATTTTGGAGTTTGGCTGAGTACAAACGCAAATACTGTTTTAATGATTGATTAACTCGCTCAGTCTGCCCGTTGGATTGGGGATGGTAGCCAGACGTCAAAGACAATTTCATCTTTAATGAGGCACAAAAAGACTTCCAAAATTGTGCAATGAATTGTGGACCCCGATCAGAAACAATATCAGTAGGTAACCCATGGAGTCTGAAAACATGACGGAGGAACAAAACTGCCAATCCCTGGGCAGATGGCAGTCGGGGAAGAGCAATGAAATGGGCCATCTTGCTAAAACGGTCCACTACTACCCATATGACTCGGCATCCGGCTGACAGAGGGAGGTCTACCACAAAATCCATGGAAATATGAGACCATGGCCTGAGAGGAACATTCAAGGGCATAAGTTGCCCGATAGGCAAGGAACGGGGAACTTTATGCTGTGCACAGACCTGACAAGAAAAAACAAACTCCTTAATGTCTTTAGAAAGACCAGGCCACCATACTGAGCGGGAGACTAATTCCAAAGTCTTAGAGATCCCCGGATGCCCGGCAACTTTGCTATCATGAAACTCAGTCAAAACAGTTGCTCTCAAAAACTCAGGGACATAAAGACGACCAGCAGGAGTATTTCCAGGAGCTTGATGTTGAAGCTGCTTTAACTGGGTAAATAAATCTTGTGTGAGGCCTGCCCGAATGACTGAAGACGGAAGTATGGGAGTAACAGGACTGTTATCATGAACTGGAAGAAAACTGCGTGATAGGGCATCCGCCTTGGTATTCTTGGAACCTGGCCTGAAGGTGATAATGAACTTGAAACGAGTAAAAAATAAAGCCCAACGAGCCTGCCGGGCATTTAGCCGTTTAGATGATTCGATGTACTGAAGATTTTTGTGATCAGTCAAAACTGAAATGGTATGTGTTGCTCCCTCAAGCCAATGCCTCCACTCCTCGAAAGCCCATTTAATAGCCAGTAATTCCCGGTTACCAACATCGTAGTTGGATTCAGCAGATGAGAATTTCCTGGACATAAAGGCACAAGGATGTAATTCTAGAGAGTCCGGATCCTTCTGAGACAGGATAGCCCCTACTCCAACCTCCGAGGCATCAACCTCAACAATGAAAGGCAATTCTGGGTTGGGATGTCTGAGGACTGGGGCTGAGACGAAGGCTTGTTTCAAGGCCTGAAAAGATAACTCAGCTTCACGAGACCAACTGGTTGGATCCGCTCCCTTCTTAGTAAGTGCCACAATGGGAGCAACCAGGTCGGAAAAAGAATGAATAAATCTTCTATAATAATTCGCAAACCCTAAAAAGCGCTGAATTGCTTTTAAGTTGGTGGGTTGCGCCCAACTAAGGATGGCTTGGAGCTTCTTTGGTTCCATACAGAATCCCCGAGGGGAAATAATGTACCCCAAAAAGGATACTTCCGTGACATGAAACTCACACTTCTCCAGCTTGGCATATAGGTGATTTTCACGTAATTTTTGAAGAACCTGACGCACCTGGGTAACATGTTGTTCAATAGAGTCAGAATAGATCAAGATATCGTCTAAGTAAACGACCACGAATCTTCCAAGAAATTCACGGAGCACGTCGTTAATGAGATCCTGGAAAACTGCAGGAGCGTTAGACAGGCCGAATGGCATAACCAGATACTCGTAGTGACCCGACTGAGTACTGAATGCCATTTTCCACTCATCTCCTGACTTGATTCGGATGAGGTTATATGCTCCTCTCAGGTCAATCTTAGAAAAAATCACCGCCGAACGTAGCTGATCAAAGAGGACAGAAATCAGCGGCAAAGGGTAAGTATTTTTTACTGAGATCTTATTCAAGGCTCTAAAGTCAATGCAAGGTCTGAGTGGTCCATCTTTCTTCTCCACAAAGAAGAAGCCTGCACTTAACGGGGATTTAGATGGCCTGATAAATCCTTTCCCTAGGCTCTCTTTAACATACTCATTCATGGCCACAGTTTCTGGTCCGGACAATGCATATAACCTTCCCTTTGGCAATGTGGCACCAGGAATTAGCTCAATAGTACAATCATAAGGCCGATGGGGAGGCAGAATGTCTGCATTGCCCTTGGAAAATACATCAACAAAATCCTGGTATTCCACAGGAATGGGTTCGGGAATGGCAGCAGCTATTCTGATGGGAAACGTAATACATTCCTTATTACAGATGGTACCCCATTGTGAGATCTCCCCCGACTGCCAATCAATGATGGGATTATGAAAGGCCAGCCAAGGGTGACCCAGAACCACTGGAACTGCAGGGCAATGGGTAAGGAAAAATTCAATCTTTTCGGAATGAAGAGCTCCTACCGAAAGTAGAACAGGGGGTGTACAGAGGGAAATAACCCCATTGGACAAGGGACTCCCATCTAAACCATGCACGGTGATACGCCTACCCAAGGTTAACTGAGGAATACCTAAGGCCTTGGCCCACGTTAAGTCCATAAAGTTCCCTGCAGCTCCACTGTCAACAAAAGCCGACACCGAAGAACAGAGGCTGCCAAAGGAAACTTTAGCTGGGACTAACAGGGAATTATTCGAGGAGATAAGCTGCAGACCAAAGTGAACCCCCTCACAATTCACTTGGTCGAGGCGTTTCCCGACTTGTTCGGACAATTACGGGAAAAATGTCCCTTACCCCCACAGTACAAACAAAGACCAGCATTTTGCCTTCTGGTTCTTTCTTCAGGAGACAGCTTGGAGAGACCCATCTGCATGGGATCCTCTAAGTCCACAGGAATGGAAAAAACACAAGGAGAAGACCCGACAGGTGCTCCTTTTTCAGCCCTCCGCTCTCTGAGACGACGATCAATCTTAATAGAAAGCTCCATGAGTTTATCGAGAGTCTCAGGAGCGGGATACTGAAGGAGACTGTCTTTTATAGACTCAGATAAGCCGAGGCGAAACTGACTGCGCAGGGCGGGGTCATTCCAGCCACAGTCGTTCGACCAACGGCGAAACTCCGTACAATAAATCTCTGCGGGATTCCTACCCTGTCTGAGAGCACGCAACTGACTCTCGGCGGATGCCTCTCTATCAGGGTCATCATACAAAAGCCCTAAAGACCCCAGAAAGGCGTCTACAGACAATAATGCCGGATCCTCTGTTCTTAAACCAAAAGCCCAGGTCTGGGGATCCCCCTGAAGTAAAGAAATAATAATTCCGACCCGCTGAGATTCCGTACCTGAGGAGATTGGTCTTAAGCGAAAATAAAGTTTACAAGACTCTTTAAAATTAAAAAACTGCTTCCTATCACCAGAAAAACGGTCAGGCAAATGCATTTTCGGTTCAGGGACGACCCTCGGGGAAGTCCGTAAAAGATCTTCCTGCGACTTCACCCGAAGGGAAAGATCCTGAACCATCTGAGTAAGTTCTTGAATCTGGCTAACTAGAAGCTGGCCAGGATTTGGCCCTAAACCAGTGGGATTCATGAGGCCGACAAATCTTCCAAACTGAAATAAGGGAAAAAATCAAACCTTGTTTAATTTTAAGTTTTGGTGTGGCCGGTAATAATGTTATGATTCCAGTACTTCTGACCAGAGGAGATCTTATGACAAAGGCCAGAGTACTGGAAGGGAATGCTGGTTACGGGAGCAGGAAAGCCTAGTAACCCCTGGCGCCCTAACTCCGTTGTCTCGCCCGTGTTATCAGAAATCCCCTGCGAGACTATGGTTGCTTGAGCCCATGGCAGCCGCGTTTGAAGAACGGATTATGTCTGCCCAACTCCGATGCCCCCTCAGGTCTTAATGGGAGACAAAGGGAAATCCGAGACAGGGTGATAACAAGGGGCCCTCTGACTAAACAACCAGGCCAGGGGCTACAAGCTAACTAAACTTAAACCAGAAGTATGTGCGGACAAACCGCCAGGGAAAAGGACAACCAAAATCCACTAATCCGTTACTCCTACCCAGCACCGCTGGATACCAGAGTGGATTTGTGGGAGCGGAATCCTCCGCAAAAGCTCCGAGACTCAATATAACAAATAATAAATAGTAAGCGGTCAAGCCGCAACACACGGCTACGCCGCGACTCACGAACACCACAGGATGTTAAAGGTGCTCGGTCAGGACTCCAGGAACAGATGACAACTTCCGAGTACTGGACCACTGAGGACAGGAACGACCGGAAAGAGCAGGACTGGAAACACTCTCTGCAACAGATACAGCAAACAGGAAGCTATTACCGGCGTCTGTGAGAAGTCCTGAGAGTGCCTTTAAATGGAAGCCCTCCAATCAGGTGCCAGACAGGGCTAATTACAAACATGCCGTGCAGCTGCCATACTGCACGGCCGGGAAACAAGTGTGGTAATTAACTTTGGACCCAGCAACGGGGAACGCGGTCCGACAGTGGCGTCCCCGTTGCTAGGGTCTGTGCGGCTCCGTGCGCCCGGCGTCTAGCGTTGCCAGGGAGCCGGCGGCTGTCCGCGTACGGCGTCCCTGGTTGCTAGGCGCCGGGCCGCACTGACGAGCGGACCCTCGGCGCCTAACATTATCACTGGTACCAAGTTTGTTTTCTTCACTCACTATATTCTTGATCAAGGGGGTCTTCACTCATTTATCAACAATCCCCCTCTATCACTAATTGACTTCACTTTTTAGGGTACGTGATTAATTAATTAGCAAAGAATAGGAACACTATAAATTATCGTGTACCAACAGATCAATATATAATATGAGAATTTATAAAAAATATAAAAAAATAAAAAAATAAAAAATATTTTAATACCATCATATTCACAGCTTGGCAATCATATTGGAAGTTATACACACTTTCTTTTTATTCTTTTTTCACATTAATGATTAACACAATCCAACACTACTTGTCACCATCAACATTCATCTGGCTATAACTGATTATCACATTGTATCTTTTTTTCTTCACTTCCTTTTTCCCCCACATCACATCCCATTCATCACTAATTAGGAATTAATTCAAAATAAATTAAACGATATATGAATTATACAATTAAAAAGGGAATATCTATATTAATATAGAATCGAAGATAACTATACTACAACACTAATGAGGATCATTATGGCTTATTATATATTGATGAACAGACGTATAAAAATAATGAATATTCAGGCCGTCTTATCTGTTGTCCCCACACGAAGGAGATTCAGCACTAATTAACATAAATATTGAAGATCCGGATTTCACACATAACTCAGGGCTCCTATAAGCACGGGATATAAACATGTTAATAATATGAACGGAACATGCAGGGCTCCAACTCAATAATAATAAAACGGGCATAGCTGGGAGGATCCTGGGGACAGTATACCAAGTAGGCAATACACTCACGATCTTTAATATACACATAACAGGGCGCCAATGAATGATGTCGCCTGTGATCACACACAAACAGTACTGTTGTCATGACAACGGGGGAGTGACCATCGACGGAGCGCCGGCGAGCGGTGCGCCCGGGACTCCATTAGAATGATAAGCGTTACCATGGCAATGAAGAAGCCATACAATTGGCTTACAAAATCATGTGACTATGGGACGAATACTGGTATTGGCTATGCAGCACATGTGATTCAGGGATCCCCGTGGATTGGACAGCGGGGAAAGCTTAAATAATATGCCGGGAGAGGCATTCGGGTTCAAGCCCTGACGAAGCTGTCAGTGGAACGGCGGAACACGCGTGTGGGCAGCGTGTGTTCGGCGTCTTCTCTATGTCCAAATCCAATAACCAAATCGTTATTTAGCCAGCAAAGAATTTAACATACAGAATGGAAGTTAGATATTGATGTGAAATGTAGCTAGATAGTCAGACCACAGCACAGAAGATAATTATTTATATCACATTGAGTACTCAGTATCTAAGTAATAGAATGGGAGTAATGTGTGAATAATGAGATAGACACGTGGTATAGCCATCCCCAGAAGGATGCAACAAATGTTTCAGCTCTAATCTCCTGCATTATTTAAATGAATGTGTAGACACCACTGTTGCCAATATGATGGCAACAATGTCAGTGTAATATTGAGACATTGTTTGGATATAGGAGAAGTTTAGATAAACTGACATACACTGGTGACAGAAACAAAACTGATAGGTACAACAAGTGTCTCAATACTATTGTGCATAACCATCAAATTAGCACGCAGCTGTGGCATGTGAGCAGTGATTAATAACAAAACCAAAACCTGAAAAGCACTGATAGAATGAATGTTTCAATACTATTATGTATAATTATCTAACAAGCACGCAGCTGTGGCATATGAGCAGTGATCAATAATAAAATCAAAACCTGAGAAGTACTGATAGACATAATGAATGTTTCAACGCTAGTGTGCATAATCATCTAACAAGCACACAGCTGTGGCATGTGAGCAGTGACCTATAATAAAATCTAAACCTGACAAGTATTGATAGATATAATTATTTAAGGGGTATATATGACTCAGTGGTACAATAACACACCTTATAAAGAGGCAACATTAAATATCATTGGAATCATACTCATTATTTCTATATGCATGAACTAGAATGCAAGTGGTGGATAACAGTGTCATTAATCCTAAATAAATGAGGAGGCTTTTCCTCTAAAGGATAATAATTGTATGAACACTATATAATGACCACTACTATATAACTAACTTGCAATGACATGCATTCTTTAAGATATATTATCTAATACTACTGGATCCAACACTTGAAATTCTGCCCAAAAGAAAATATGCCTGGGTTATTTTCAAGGTGTGTGAAAACCAGTAGTCTAAAAGAGATAATTTAGAATGAGGTACCACAATTGTTATACTGCAGTATATCTGCCTTTCGTATATGCATAAAGGCATATGTGGTTAGATGAGAGGGTGTCACTAGTCTCAATAAATGAGGATGCCTCTCCTCTAGAGACAACCAATTCATGTACACCGGGCTATTATCACCACCACATAAATAAATAATGCATGTATACATCCTCTAGAAGGTGTGTTATATACTTATAACAGGTTATATACCCTATAACGCTCACTACATTCACGAATAGTACATCTTTCTGCACGTGGAATAAGGCATATGTGATCAGTTGAGAGGGTGCCACTAGTCTTAAATAAATGAGGATGCTTATCCTCCAGAGACAATAAATCTGTGCGCACCAGACTATTATAACTATCACATTAATAATTATTACATGTATACACCCCCCAGAAGGAGGGTTATATACCCATAACAGGTTATATACGTTATAACGCTCACTACATTTACGAATATTAAATTTTGCTATATCAATAGTATCATCACTACCTATGAGATAATGATTAAAAGTGTCTGACATCATAAAGTGCTGTGATCTTGGATCTAATAAGATCTAACATATCTTTTCCTTCTAATTAAGATCTCACAATGAATATATAATGAGATCTATACTCATAAATATATGAATATTAAAGAAAATTGGATGCTGGCTTAACATAGGATAAATACTTTCAAATTATTTGTGGACATTAGAACAAAGTACGCCGACACACATATTTTTAAATCTTTATTCACATCTATCAAATTCTATTGCACTCTATATGTTTGTCTATGTCAATGATTTTAACCTCTATGTTTCGCCTCACCTTGTAGTTTAAATAAAAATAATTCATTGTTTTAAGAGAATAATAATAAAGGTTAAGTTTTATGGTAGAGTGGAAATCAATCCACTACTCCCTATGTGCACTGACAATACAGCCCTTTTTTCTTTTCGTGTTGGTATTCATTCTAGCTGTAGTTGGTAGCACCCCCAATACAAATGGTAATTACCAATAAGTGATAGGGTTTCTCTAGAGGAACTTAGGTTCCAAAATAATTATTTTTGGTCAATTGTGAGTGTGCAGATACACCTCCATTTCCTGTATCTCACTGGTAACTTACCAGTTTTCTGTAACAGTATCTAGCACCCCCCTATTTGAAGCTAACCATTTTTTGAAAAATAATATAGTGAGAATAAATGAACCAATATCTCTCCTGTGCAAAGATGTCTACATTCAGTTTGACAAGAGATCTTGAAAATAGAAAAGATAAATTGAAAAAAGATATAGACTCAGTATTCAATATGAACTCTGATTCTTATGACATCAATGATCCCAATTGGTCAGAAGAACTATATAATCTTAAAATAGCTCTGATGAAACATAATAAAACAAGTTGGAATAGGAGCACTTTTGAAAACTATTTGAAAAACAATCTGATTCCTCGAGGCCTTAGACCAAAGCTATTTCCAGCATTTGAACTGGCAACGGAAGGCCTCAAAAAAGAATGGGAGGGGGTCCTTACCAACTGTTCCAAAGAATTGATAACAATTTTGATGAAACATGATGAGATGATACTCACCCAATTAAGTAGTGAAATATCAACATTGGGAGAAAGATTGAAGAGCTTTGAATCCCTGGAGGCATTCCAATCAAGATATGATAAATATAAGAAAGACATCGAGGAACATGAGAAAGAGAGTGTAGAATGAAAACGGAGAAAATTCCAACGTGATAAGACAGACTATGCTTCAAACAGAGTTTACAAATGGAACACCCCAGTACAGCGAAATAGGGCCTCCTATTCAGCAAATTACTCCACGTCTGAGGCGGAATCCTCAGAAGGGGAAAACTATACAGGTGGAAATAATGGGAGGATGTTCAGACGGGATTTTTTAGGGAGAGGCCAAAAGAATTCACGAATACATGTAGACTCAGATGGAGAAAGACCAGGCGGGGCTCGGGGAGGAAGAAGAAAGAGAGACACGCTGGATTGGCGAGAAGAGCCAAGGGAGA
The DNA here is from genome assembly GCF_028390025.1 of Pseudophryne corroboree. Lineage (NCBI taxonomy): Eukaryota > Metazoa > Chordata > Amphibia > Anura > Myobatrachidae > Pseudophryne > Pseudophryne corroboree. Next base: position 381,999,105 of record NC_086448.1, on the reverse strand, counting down.
GGAGAAAGTACAAATAACCAATCCCAGATTATCTGGGAGTGAGAAAACTGATAACCTCAAAATAATTAATCTAACAGATAAGGAATTAACAAATGATCAACTATCTGTTTTAAGCAAAGGGTTATCTTTCTCACCAGTGCAAACCATGGATAGATTTGAATGCGAAAAAGATCTGCAACTATTCATTAGGAAAATTCTCCTCAAAAAATTCTTCTTAAACCAGGAACGTAGAAAGGATAATGAATTGAGGAGCACAGGCAATACAGAGGATATGATGGCTCTACAAATTCTAGAGGAACTTTCCAATGAATCACCTACAGTGGAAACACTCACAGATAATATTATGAGTAAATCAACTATTAGAGCCAAATCTAAATTTTTCCCTGATATTAGCCTGTGCCCACAAGCAGAAGTATTCCAGAAATTAGTCTCTAAAGATTTAGACCACTTATTCCTGCATGGGAGATGTCATTCTGACAATTTGACTACATTAGAGAGAGAGGCCTTAGACGAGATGTCTAAATGGCAAGACACAATAATTAAACCATCTGATAAGGGTGGGAATGTAGTCTTATGGCCTAGGAACATGTACCTGGATGAGTTAACAAGACAGCTGGATGACACTGAGTGTTATAAAAGACTCAGCTTCAACCCGACAATTAAATTCCAGGGACAGTATAATAATATGATTCAATCTGCTTTCGACAATGGAGTCATTGATAAAAGGGATTATGACTTCCTGACAGTAACCAACCCCAAAACCCCCACCATGTATCTACTACCTAAGGTGCATAAAAATGAGACCAAACCTCCTGGTAGACCAATTCTATCAGGAGTAGGTAGTTTGACTGAGAAAGCTAGCATATTTGTCGATTACCATCTGCGCAAACATGTAACAACACTACCTTCCCATATACGTGACACTATGGATGTACTAAACAGATTAAATCTTTTAAGTGTTAATCCAGGGGTTTGGTTGGTTACATGTGACGTAGAGAGTCTCTACACCAGTATTAATCACAACAATGGGGTTGAAGCCATAAGATACTTTCTGAGTATGGAAACTCAAAGTGATTTGAATGACTTCATTGTTGAATTACTGGAATTTATCCTGACTAAAAATTATTTCACCTGTAACGAGTACCACTACCTCCAGGTAAGGGGTACAGCAATGGGAACAGCCTGTGCCCCTACCTATGCTAACCTCTACCTGGGGTGGTGGGAAAGGGAGGTGGTGTTCCAAGAAGCCCTTGAGAGGTACACCGATAACATACTAATGTACCTCAGATTCATTGATGATGTACTAATACTATGGGAAGGTCCCCTGAGAGAACTGAAAGAATTCATAGAAATTCTTAATAAAAATGAACTTAATCTGAAATTAACTCTTGAAGCTAGTCAAATTTCCATCAACTTTTTAGACATCTCCATTTCCATCAATGATGAAGGGAATATATCAACGGATTTATACAGGAAGCCTACAGCGACGAATAGTATTTTACATTCGGACAGCTCTCACCTTCCAGCCACTATCAGAGCAATACCCAAGGGTGAGTTGCTCAGAATCAAAAGGAACTGCTCCAATGAAGAGGCATTTCATGTGAGGCAAAATGAACTTTGTGAACGCCTACACACAAGAGGCTATAGTAGAAAACTTCTGAATCGATCAATCAGAGAAGTCAGTACCTATGAAAGAGATACCTTATTAAAACCCAAACAGAAGTCCCCACACGAAGAATCAATATGATTTGTAGGTACGTTCAATTTTCAGTGGAAGGGGATTCTTAATAGCCTGCAAAAACATTGGCCTATCCTTCAAACCGATGCTGACTTATCTGTGGTTTTACCAGATAAACCACAGGCAAGTTGGAGAAGGTCCAGGAGCATTAGAGATCGACTTGTACACAGTCATTTGACCAAACCCGTATTAAAAAAGATCAAATCAATAGGATCATCGCCCTGCGGTCATTGTAAGGCCTGTATACATATGGTCTCCACGGACCACTTCTTTGACAAATTTGGTAAAAAGTGGCAAATATCTCCCAAAATTACATGTACTACAGCTGGAACCGTTTACCATCTAGAGTGCCCATGTCATAGAAAATATATTGGTAAAACCATCAGACCCCTGAAAGTTAGGATCCTTGAGCATATTGGAAGCATACGTAATGCCAAAAAGGATGCATCTAATTTCAAAACTCTACAACCTGTGGCGAGACACTTTCTCAACCACCATAATAGTGACCCAACAGGCCTCAAGGCTTTTGGCCTGAGGCATATCCAACTGGGAATACGTGGTGGGAATCTAGATCAAGAATTACTTCAATTTGAGACTAAAATGATCTTTTTATTAGATAGTCTCTATCCCAATGGATTAAACGAATCCAACAGCTATACATCTTTTTTGGGGATTTAACAAGTGAATCTAGGATGAATCTGAAATATGAAATAGAAACACCTACCTCTTATTTATGTCACGAGATCCAACAGTTATACATCTCTTTTGGTGATTTAACAAGTGAATCTAGGATGAATCTGAAATATGGGAAAGAAATACCAACCTCTTATTTATGTCATGAGATCCAACAGCTATACATTTCTTTTTTTTTTTTTTTTTTTGGGGGGGATTTAACAAGTGAATCTAGGACGAAACTAAAATATGGGATAGAAATACCAACCTCCTATTTATGTCATGAGATCCACTCTATGTGAATTATTGTAGATCCATCTATACATTTGAGATAGAACGATATATTCACCTTAGAACTAGAGATGAGCGGGTTCGGTTTCTCTGAATCCGAACCCGCCCGAACTTCATGTTTTTTTTCACGGGTCCGAGCGACTCGGATCTTCCCGCCTTGCTCGGTTAACCCGAGCGCGCCCGAACGTCATCATGACGCTGTCGGATTCTCGCGAGGCTCGGATTCTATCGCGAGACTCGGATTCTATATAAGGAGCCGCGCGTCGCCGCCATTTTCACACGTGCATTGAGATTGATAGGGAGAGGACGTGGCTGGCGTCCTCTCCATTTAGATTAGGGTTGAGAGAGAGAGAGAGAGATTGACCTGAGGCTGTGATACTGTAGAAGAGAGTGCAGAGTTTAGTGACTGACGACCACAGTGACCACCAGACAGTGCAGTTGTTTGTTTTATTTAATATATCCGTTCTCTGCCTGAAAAAAACGATACACACAGTAACTCAGTCACATACCATATCTGTGTGCACTGCTCAGCCCAGTGTGCTGCATCAATGTATATATATATCTGACTGTGCTCAGCTCACACAGCTTATAATTGTGGGGGAGACTGGGGAGCACTGCAGTGCCAGTTATAGGTTATAGCAGGAGCCAGGAGTACATAATATTATATTAAAATTAAACAGTGCACACTTTTGCTGCAGGAGTGCCACTGCCAGTGTGACTAGTGACCAGTGACCTGACCACTAGAGATGAGCGCCTGAAATTTTTCGGGTTTTGTGTTTTGGTTTTGGGTTCGGTTCCGCGGCCGTGTTTTGGGTTCGACCGCGTTTTGGCAAAACCTCACCGAATTTTTTTTGTCGGATTCGGGTGTGTTTTGGATTCGGGTGTTTTTTTCAAAAAACCCTAAAAAACAGCTTAAATCATAGAATTTGGGGGTAATTTTGATCCCAAAGTATTATTAACCTCAAAAAACATAATTTACACTCATTTTCAGCCTATTCTGAACACATCACACCTCACAATATTATTTTTAGTCCTAAAATTTGCACCGAGGTCGCTGTGTGAGTAAGATAAGCGACCCTAGTGGCCGACACAAACACCGGGCCCATCTAGGAGTGGCACTGCAGTGTCACGCAGGATGTCCCTTCCAAAAAACCCTCCCCAAACAGCACATGACGCAAAGAAAAAAAGAGGCGCAATGAGGTAGCTGACTGTGTGAGAAAGATAAGCGACCCTAGTGGCCGACACAAACACCGGGCCCATCTAGGAGTGGCACTGCAGTGTCACGCAGGATGTCCCTTCCAAAAAACCCTCCCCAATCAGCACATGATGCAAAGAAAAAGAAAAGAAAAAAGAGGTGCAAGATGGAATTATCCTTGGGCCCTCCCACCCACCCTTATGTTGTATAAACAAAACAGGACATGCACACTTTAACCAACCCATCATTTCAGTGACAGGGTCTGCCACACGACTGTGACTGATATGACGGGTTGGTTTGGACCCCCCCCAAAAAAGAAGCAATTAATCTCTCCTTGCACAAACTGGCTCTACAGAGGCAAGATGTCCACCTCATCTTCACCCTCCGATATATCACCGTGTACATCCCCCTCCTCACAGATTATCAATTCGTCCCCACTGGAATCCACCATCTCAGCTCCCTGTGTACTTTGTGGAGGCAATTGCTGCTGGTCAATGTCTCCGCGGAGGAATTGATTATAATTCATTTTAATGAACATCATCTTCTCCACATTTTCTGGATGTAACCTCGTACGCCGATTGCTGACAAGGTGAGCGGCGGCACTAAACACTCTTTCGGAGTACACACTTGTGGGAGGGCAACTTAGGTAGAATAAAGCCAGTTTGTGCAAGGGCCTCCAAATTGCCTCTTTTTCCTGCCAGTATAAGTACGGACTGTGTGACGTGCCTACTTGGATGCGGTCACTCATATAATCCTCCACCATTCTATCAATATTGAGAGAATCATATGCAGTGACAGTAGACGACATGTCCGTAATCGTTGTCAGGTCCTTCAGTCCGGACCAGATGTCAGCATCAGCAGTCGCTCCAGACTGCCCTGCATCACCGCCAGCGGGTGGGCTCGGAATTCTGAGCCTTTTCCTCGCACCCCCAGTTGCGGGAGAATGTGAAGGAGGAGATGTTGACAGGTCGCGTTCCGCTTGACTTGACAATTTTGTCACCAGCAGGTCTTTCAACCCCAGCAGATCTGTGTCTGCCGGAAAGAGAGATCCAAGGTAGGCTTTAAATCTAGGATCGAGCACGGTGGCCAAAATGTAGTGCTCTGATTTCAACAGATTGACCACCCGTGAATCCTTGTTAAGCGAATTAAGGGCTGCATCCACAAGTCCCACATGCCTAGCGGAATCGCTCCGTGTTAGCTCCTTCTTCAATGCCTCCAGCTTCTTCTGCAAAAGCCTGATGAGGGGAATGACCTGACTCAGGCTGGCAGTGTCTGAACTGACTTCACGTGTGGCAAGTTCAAAGGGCATCAGAACCTTGCACAACGTTGAAATCATTCTCCACTGCACTTGAGACAGGTGCATTCCATCTCCTATATCGTGCTCAATTGTATAGGCTTGAATGGCCTTTTGCTGCTCCTCCAACCTCTGAAGCATATAGAGGGTTGAATTCCACCTCGTTACCACTTCTTGCTTCAGATGATGGCAGGGCAGGTTCAGTAGTTTTTGGTGGTGCTCCAGTCTTCTGTACGTGGTGCCTGTACGCCGAAAGTGTCCCGCAATTTTTCTGGCCACCGACAGCATCTCTTGCACGCCCCTGTCGTTTTTTAAAAAATTCTGCACCACCAAATTCAAGGTATGTGCAAAACATGGGACGTGCTGGAATTTGCCCATATTTAATGCACACACAATATTGCTGGCGTTGTCCGATGCCACAAATCCACAGGAGAGTCCAATTGGGGTAAGCCATTCCGCGATGATCTTCCTCAGTTGCCGTAAGAGGTTTTCAGCTGTGTGCGTATTCTGGAAAGCGGTGATACAAAGCGTAGCCTGCCTAGGAAAGAGTTGGCGTTTGCGAGATGCTGCTACTGGTGCCGCCGCTGCTGTTCTTGCGGCGGGAGTCCATACATCTACCCAGTGGGCTGTCACAGTCATATAGTCCTGACCCTGCCCTGCTCCACTTGTCCACATGTCCGTGGTTAAGTGGACATTGGGTACAACTGCATTTTTTAGGACACTGGTGAGTCTTTTTCTGACGTCCGTGTACATTCTCGGTATCGCCTGCCTAGAGAAGTGGAACCTAGATGGTATTTGGTAACGGGGGCACACTGCCTCAATAAATTGTCTAGTTCCCTGTGAACTAACGGCGGATACCGGACGCACGTCTAACACCAACATAGTTGTCAAGGACTCAGTTATCCGCTTTGCAGTAGGATGACTGCTGTGATATTTCATCTTCCTCGCAAAGGACTGTTGAACAGTCAATTGCTTACTGGAAGTAGTACAAGTGGGCTTACGACTTCCCCTCTGGGATGACCATCGACTCCCAGCGGCAACAACAGCAGCGCCAGCAGCAGTAGGCGTTACACGCAAGGATGCATCGGAGGAATCACAGGCAGGAGAGGACTCGTCAGACTTGCCAGTGACATGGCCTGCAGGACTATTGGCATTCCTGGGGAAGGAGGAAATTGACACTGAGGGAGTTGGTGGGGTGGTTTGCGTGAGCTTGGTTACAAGAGGAAGGGATTTACTGGTCAGTGGACTGCTTCCGCTGTCACCCAAAGTTTTTGAACTTGTCACTGACTTATTATGAATGCGCTGCAGGTGACGTATAAGGGAGGATGTTCCGAGGTGGTTAACGTCCTTACCCCTACTTATTACAGCTTGACAAAGGGAACACACGGCTTGACACCTGTTGTCCGCATTTCTGGTGAAATACCTCCACACCGAAGAGCTGATTTTTTTGGTATTTTCACCTGGCATGTCAACGGCCATATTCCTCCCACGGACAACAGGTGTCTCCCCGGGTGCCTGACTTAAACAAACCACCTCACCATCAGAATCCTCCTGGTCAATTTCCTCCCCAGCGCCAGCAACACCCATATCCTCCTCATCCTGGTGTACTTCAACACTGACATCTTCAATCTGACTATCAGGAACTGGACTGCGGGTGCTCCTTCCAGCACTTGCAGGGGGCATGCAAATAGTGGAAGGCGCATGCTCTTCACGTCCAGTGTTGGGAAGGTCAGGCATCGCAAACGACACAATTGGACTCTCCTTGTGGATTTGGGATTTCAAAGAACGCACAGTTCTTTGCGGTGCTTTTGCCAGCTTGAGTCTTTTCAGTTTTCTAGCGAGAGGCTGAGTGCTTCCATCCTCATGTGAAGCTGAACCACTAGCCATGAACATAGGCCAGGGCCTCAGCCGTTCCTTGCCACTCCGTGTGGTAAATGGCATATTGGCAAGTTTACGCTTCTCCTCCGACAATTTTATTTTAGGTTTTGGAGTCCTTTTTTTTCTGATATTTGGTGTTTTGGATTTGACATGCTCTGTACTATGACATTGGGCATCGGCCTTGGCAGACGACGTTGCTGGCATTTCATCGTCTCGGCCATGACTAGTGGCAGCAGCTTCAGCACGAGGTGGAAGTGGATCTTGATCTTTCCCTAATTTTGGAACCTCAACTTTTTTGTTCTCCATATTTTATAGGCAGAACTAAAAGGCACCTCAGGTAAACAATGGAGATGGATGGATTGGATACTAGTATACAATTATGGACGGACTGCCACGGTTAGGTGGTATAAAAAAACCACGGTTAGGTGGTATATATTATAATAATAATACAATTATGGATGGACGGACTGCCTGCCGACTGCCGACACAGAGGTAGCCACAGCCGTGAACTACCGCACTGTACACTGGTTGATAAAGAGATAGTAGTATACTCGTAACAACTAGTATGACACTATGACGACGGTATAAAGAAAGAAAAAAAAATACCACAGTTAGGTGGTATATATTATAATAATAATACAATTATGGATGGACGGACTGCCTGCCGACTGCCGACACAGAGGTAGCCACAGCCGTGAACTACCGCACTGTACACTGGTTGATAAAGAGATAGTAGTATACTCGTAACAACTAGTATGACACTATGACGACGGTATAAAGAATGAAAAAAAAACCACGGTTAGGTGGTATATATTATAATAATAATACAATTATGGATGGACGGACTGCCTGCCGAGTGCCGACACAGAGGTAGCCACAGCCGTGAACTACCGCACTGTACACTGGTTGATAAAGAGATAGTAGTATACTCGTAACAACTAGTATGACACTATGACGACGGTATAAAGAAAGAAAAAAAAATACCACGGTTAGGTGGTATATATTATAATAATAATACAATTATGGATGGACGGACTGCCTGCCGACTGCCGACACAGAGGTAGCCACAGCCGTGAACTACCGCACTGTACACTGGTTGATAAAGAGATAGTAGTATACTCGTAACAACTAGTATGACACTATGACGACGGTATAAAGAAAGAAAAAAAAATACCACAGTTAGGTGGTATATATTATAATAATAATACAATTATGGATGGACGGACTGCCTGCCGACTGCCGACACAGAGGTAGCCACTGCCGTGAACTACCGCACTGTACACTGGTTGATAAAGAGATAGTAGTATACTCGTAACAACTAGTATGACACTATGACGACGGTATAAAGAATGAAAAAAAAACCACGGTTAGGTGGTATATATTATAATAATAATACAATTATGGATGGACGGACTGCCTGCCGACTGCCGACACAGAGGTAGCCACAGCCGTGAACTACCGCACTGTACACTGGTTGATAAAGAGATAGTAGTATACTCGTAACAACTAGTATGACACTATGACGGTATAAAGAATGAAAAAAAAACCACGGTTAGGTGGTATATATTATAATAATAATACAATTATGGATGGACGGACTGCCTGCCGACTGCCGACACAGAGGTAGCCACAGCCGTGAACTACCGCACTGTACACTGGTTGATAAAGAGATAGTAGTATACTCGTAACAACTAGTATGACACTATGACGACGGTATAAAGAAAGAAAAAAAAATACCACGGTTAGGTGGTATATATTGTAATACAATTATGGATGGACGGACTGCCTGCCGAGTTCCGACTGCCGACACAGAGGTAGCCACAGCCGTGAACTACCGCACTGTACTGTGTCTGCTGCTAATATAGACTGGTTGATAAAGAGATAGTATACAATACATACAACAATATACTACTATACTGGTGGTCAGGCACTGGTCACCACTAGTCACACTGGCAGTGGCACTCCTGCAGCAAAAGTGTGCACTGTTTAATTTTAAATTAATATAATATTATGTACTCCTGGGGGCTCCTGCTATAACAACCTGCAGTGCTCCCCAGTCTCCCCCACAATTATTATAAGCTTTGCCTTTTATACATTGATGTGCAGCACACTGGGCTGAGCTGAGTGCACACAGACTGAGTCACACTGTGTGACTGGCTGCTGCTGTGTATCGTTTTTTTTCAGGCAGAGAACGGATATAGCAGAGAACGGATATATTATATTAAAATAAATAAAAGTTAACTAACAACAACTGCACTGGTCACTGTGGTAAACTCTGTCTGACTCTGCACAATCTCTCTCTCTCTTCTAATCTAATTTCTAATGGAGAGGACGCCAGCCACGTCCTCTCCCTATCAATCTCAATGCACGTGTGAAAATGGCGGCGACGCGCGGCTCCTTATATAGAATCCGAGTCTCGCGAGAATCCGACAGCGTCATGATGACGTTCGGGCGCGCTCGGGTTAACCGAGCAAGGCGGGAGGATCCGAGTCTGCTCGGACCCGTAAAAAAAACATGAAGTTCGTGCAGGTTCGGTTTCAGAGAAACCGAACCCGCTCATCTCTACTGACCACCAGTATATATAATATTAGTAGTATACTATCTCTTTATCAACCAGTCTATATTAGCAGCAGACACAGTACAGTGCGGTAGTTCACGGCTGTGGCTACCTCTGTGTCGGCACTCGGCAGCCCGTCCATAATTGTATATACCACCTAACCGTGGTTTTTTTTTTCTTTCTTTATAGTCATACTAGTTACGAGTATACTATCTCTTTATCAACCAGTCTATATTAGCAGCAGACACAGTACAGTGCGGTAGTTCACGGCTGTGGCTACCTCTGTGTCGGCACTCGGCAGCCCGTCCATAATTGTATATACCACCTAACCGTGGTTTTTTTTTCTTTCTTTATACATACATACTAGTTACGAGTATACTATCTCTTTATCAACCAGTCTATATTAGCAGCAGACACAGTACAGTGCGGTAGTTCACGGCTGTGGCTACCTCTGTGTCGGCACTCGGCAGCCCGTCCATAATTGTATATACCACCTAACCGTGGTTTTTTTTTCTTTCTTTATAGTCATACTAGTTACGAGTATACTATCTCTTTATCAACCAGTCTATATTAGCTGCAGACACAGTACAGTGTGGTAGTTCACGGCTGTGGCTACCTCTGTGTCGGCACTCGGCAGCCCGTCCATAATTGTATATACCACCTAACCGTGGTTTTTTTTTCTTTCTTTATACATACATACTAGTTACGAGTATACTATCTCTTTATCAACCAGTCTATATATTAGCAGCAGACACAGTACAGTGCGGTAGTTCACGGCTGTGGCTACCTCTGTGTCGGCACTCGGCAGCCCGTCCATAATTGTATATACCACCTAACCGTGGTTTTTTTTTCTTTCTTTATACATACATACTAGTTACGAGTATACTATCTCTTTATCAACCAGTCTATATTAGCAGCAGACACAGTACAGTGCGGTAGTTCACGGCTGTGGCTACCTCTGTGTCGGCACTCGGCAGCCCGTCCATAATTGTATGTACCACCTAACCGTGGTTTTTTTTTCTTTCTTTATACATACATACTAGTTACGAGTATACTATCTCTTTATCAACCAGTCTATATATTAGCAGCAGACACAGTACAGTGCGGTAGTTCACGGCTGTAGCTACCTCTGTGTCGGCACTCGGCAGCCCGTCCATAATTGTATATACCACCTAACCGTGGTTTTTTTTTCTTTCTTTATACATACATACTAGTTACGAGTATACTATCTCTTTATCAACCAGTCTATATATTAGCAGCAGACACAGTACAGTGCGGTAGTTCACGGCTGTGGCTACCTCTGTGTCGGCACTCGGCAGCCCGTCCATAATTGTATATACCACCTAACCGTGGTTTTTTTTTCTTTCTTTATAGTCATACTAGTTACGAGTATACTATCTCTTTATCAACCAGTCTATATTAGCAGCAGACACAGTACAGTGCGGTAGTTCACGGCTGTGGCTACCTCTGTGTCGGCACTCGGCAGCCCGTCCATAATTGTATATACCACCTAACCGTGGTTTTTTTTTCTTTCTTTATAGTCATACTAGTTACAAGTATACTATCTCTTTATCAACCAGTCTATATTAGCAGCAGACACAGTACAGTGCGGTAGTTCACGGCTGTGGCTACCTCTGTGTCGGCACTCGGCAGCCCGTCCATAATTGTATATACCACCTAACCGTGGTTTTTTTTTCTTTCTTTATACATACATACTAGTTACGAGTATACTATCTCTTTATCAACCAGTCTATATATTAGCAGCAGACACAGTACAGTGCGGTAGTTCACGGCTGTGGCTACCTCTGTGTCGGCACTCGGCAGCCCGTCAATAATTGTATATACCACCTAACCGTGGTTTTTTTTTCTTTCTTTATAGTCATACTAGTTACGAGTATACTATCTCTTTATCAACCAGTCTATATTAGCAGCAGACACAGTACAGTGCGGTAGTCCACGGCTGTGGCTACCTCTGTGTCGGCACTCGGCAGCCCATCCATAATTGTATATACCACCTAACCGTGGTTTTTTTTTCTTTCTTTATACATACATACTAGTTACGAGTATACTATCTCTTTATCAACCAGTCTATATATTAGCAGCAGACACAGTACAGTGCGGTAGTTCACGGCTGTGGCTACCTCTGTGTCGGCACTCGGCAGCCCGTCCATAATTGTATATACCACCTAACCGTGGTTTTTTTTTCTTTCTTTATACATACATACTAGTTACGAGTATACTATCTCTTTATCAACCAGTCTATATATTAGCAGCAGACACAGTACAGTGCGGTAGTTCACGGCTGTGGCTACCTCTGTGTCGGCACTCGGCAGCCCGTCCATAATTGTATACTAGTATCCAATCCATCCATCTCCATTGTTTACCTGAGGTGCCTTTTAGTTGTGCCTATTAAAATATGGAGAACAAAAATGTTGAGGTTCCAAAATTAGGGAAAGATCAAGATCCACTTCCACCTCGTGCTGAAGCTGCTGCCACTAGTCATGGCCGAGACGATGAAATGCCAGCAACGTCGTCTGCCAAGGCCGATGCCCAATGTCATAGTACAGAGCATGTCAAATCCAAAACACCAAATATCAGTAAAAAAAGGACTCCAAAACCTAAAATAAAATTGTCGGAGGAGAAGCGTAAACTTGCCAATATGCCATTTACCACACGGAGTGGCAAGGAACGGCTGAGGCCCTGGCCTATGTTCATGGCTAGTGGTTCAGCTTCACATGAGGATGGAAGCACTCAGCCTCTCGCTAGAAAAATGAAAAGACTAAAGCTGGCAAAAGCAGTAGCACCGCAAAGAACTGTGCGTTCTTCGAAATCCCAAATCCACAAGGAGAGTCCGACTCCAATTGTGTCGGTTGCGATGCCTGACCTTCCCAACACTGGACGTGAAGAGCATGCGCCTTCCACCATTTGCACGCCCCCTGCAAGTGATGGAAGGAGCACCCGCAGTCCAGTTCCTGATAGTCAGATTGAAGATGTCAGTGTTGAAGTACACCAGGATGAGGAGGATATGGGTGTTGCTGGCGCTGGGGAGGAAATTGACCAGGAGGATTCTGATGGTGAGGTGGTTTGTTTAAGTCAGGCACCCGGGGAGACACCTGTTGTCCGTGGTAGGAATATGGCCGTTGACATGCCTGGTGAAAATACCAAAAAAATCAGCTCTTCGGTGTGGAAGTATTTCACCAGAAATGCGGACAACAGGTGTCAAGCCGTGTGTTCCCTTTGTCAAGCTGTAATAAGTAGGGGTAAGGACGTTAACCACCTCGGAACATCCTCCCTTATACGTCACCTGCAGCGCATTCATAATAAGTCAGTGACAAGTTCAAAAACTTTGGGTGACAGCGGAAGCAGTCCACTGACCAGTAAATCCCTTCCTCTTGTAACCAAGCTCACGCAAACCACCCCACCAACTCCCTCAGTGTCAATTTCCTCCTTCCCCAGGAATGCCAATAGTCCTGCAGGCAATGTCACTGGCAATTATGACGAGTCCTCTCCTGCCTGGGATTCCTCCGATGCATCCTTGCGTGTAACGCCTACTGCTGCTGGCGCTGCTGTTGTTGCTGCTGGGAGTCGATGGTCATCCCAGAGGGGAAGTCGTAAGCCCACTTGTACTACTTCCAGTAAGCAATTGACTGTTCAACAGTCCTTTGCGAGGAAGATGAAATATCACAGCAGTCATCCTGCTGCAAAGCGGATAACTGAGGCCTTGACAACTATGTTGGTGTTAGACGTGCGTCCGGTATCCGCCGTTAGTTCACAGGGAACTAGACAATTTATTGAGGCAGTGTGCCCCCGTTACCAAATACCATCTAGGTTCCACTTCTCTAGGCAGGCGATACCGAGAATGTACACGGACGTCAGAAAAAGACTCACCAGTGTCCTAAAAAATGCAGTTGTACCCAATGTCCACTTAACCACGGACATGTGGACAAGTGGAGCAGGGCAGGGTCAGGACTATATGACTGTGACAGCCCACTGGGTAGATGTATGGACTCCCGCCGCAAGAACAGCAGCGGCGGCACCAGTAGCAGCATCTCGCAAACGCCAACTCTTTCCTAGGCAGGCTACGCTTTGTATCACCGCTTTCCAGAATACGCACACAGCTGAAAACCTCTTACGGCAACTGAGGAAGATCATCGCGGAATGGCTTACCCCAATTGGACTCTCCTGTGGATTTGTGGCATCGGACAACGCCAGCAATATTGTGTGTGCATTAAATATGGGCAAATTCCAGCACGTCCCATGTTTTGCACATACCTTGAATTTGGTGGTGCAGAATTTTTTAAAAAACGACAGGGGCGTGCAAGAGATGCTGTCGGTGGCCAGAAGAATTGCGGGACACTTTCGGCGTACAGGCACCACGTACAGAAGACTGGAGCACCACCAAAAACTACTGAACCTGCCCTGCCATCATCTGAAGCAAGAAGTGGTAACGAGGTGGAATTCAACCCTCTATATGCTTCAGAGGTTGGAGGAGCAGCAAAAGGCCATTCAAGCCTATACAATTGAGCACGATATAGTAGGTGGAATGCACCTGTCTCAAGCGCAGTGGAGAATGATTTCAACGTTGTGCAAGGTTCTGATGCCCTTTGAACTTGCCACACGTGAAGTCAGTTCAGACACTGCCAGCCTGAGTCAGGTCATTCCCCTCATCAGGCTTTTGCAGAAGAAGCTGGAGACATTGAAGGAGGAGCTAACACGGAGCGATTCCGCTAGGCATGTGGGACTTGTGGGTGGAGCCCTTAATTCGCTTAACAAGGATTCACGGGTGGTCAATCTGTTGAAATCAGAGCACTACATTTTGGCCACCGTGCTCGATCCTAGATTTAAAGCCTACCTTGGATCTCTCTTTCCGGCAGACACAAGTCTGCTGGGGTTGAAAGACCTGCTGGTGACAAAATTGTCAAGTCAAGCGGAACGCGACCTGTCAACATCTCCTCCTTCACATTCTCCCGCAACTGGGGGTGCGAGGAAAAGGCTCAGAATTCCGAGCCCACCCGCTGGCGGTGATGCAGGGCAGTCTGGAGCGACTGCTGATGCTGACATCTGGTCCGGACTGAAGGACCTGACAACGATTACGGACATGTCGTCTACTGTCACTGCATATGATTCTCTCAACATTGATAGAATGGTGGAGGATTATATGAGTGACCGCATCCAAGTAGGCACGTCACACAGTCCGTACTTATACTGGCAGGAAAAAGAGGCAATTTGGAGGCCCTTGCACAAACTGGCTTTATTCTACCTAAGTTGCCCTCCCACAAGTGTGTACTCCGAAAGAGTGTTTAGTGCCGCCGCTCACCTTGTCAGCAATCGGCGTACGAGGTTACATCCAGAAAATGTGGAGAAGATGATGTTCATTAAAATGAATTATAATCAATTCCTCCGCGGAGACATTGACCAGCAGCAATTGCCTCCACAAAGTACACAGGGAGCTGAGATGGTGGATTCCAGTGGGGACGAATTGATAATCTGTGAGGAGGGGGATGTACACGGTGATATATCGGAGGGTGATGATGAGGTGGACATCTTGCCTCTGTAGAGCCAGTTTGTGCAAGAAGAGATTAATTGCTTCTTTTTTGGGGGGGGGTCCAAACCAACCCGTCATATCAGTCACAGTCGTGTGGCAGACCCTGTCACTGAAATGATGGGTTGGTTAAAGTGTGCATGTCCTGTTTTGTTTATACAACATAAGGGTGGGTGGGAGGGCCCAAGGACAATTCCATCTTGCACCTCTTTTTTCTTTTCTTTTTCTTTGCGTCATGTGCTGTTTGGGGAGGGTTTTTTGGAAGGGACATCCTGCGTGACACTGCAGTGCCACTCCTAGATGGGCCCGGTGTTTGTGTCGGCCACTAGGGTCGCTTATCTTACTCACACAGCTACCTCATTGCGCCTCTTTTTTTCTTTGCGTCATGTGCTGTTTGGGGAGGGTTTTTTGGAAGGGACATCCTGCGTGACACTGCAGTGACACTCCTAGATGGGCCCGGTGTTTGTGTCGGCCACTAGGGTCGCTTATCTTACTCACACAGCTACCTCATTGCGCCTCTTTTTTTCTTTGCGTCATGTGCTGTTTGGGGAGGGTTTTTTGGAAGGGACATCCTGCGTGACACTGCAGTGCCACTCCTAGATGGGCCCGGTGTTTGTGTCGGCCACTAGGGTCGCTAATCTTACTCACACAGCTACCTCATTGCGCCTCTTTTTTTCTTTGCGTCATGTGCTGTTTGGGGAGGGTTTTTTGGAAGGGCCATCCTGCGTGACACTGCAGTGCCACTCCTAGATGGGCCCGGTGTTTGTGTCGGCCACTAGGGTCGCTTATCATACTCACACAGCGACCTCGGTGCAAATTTTAGGACTAAAAATAATATTGTGAGGTGTGAGGTATTCAGAATAGACTGAAAATGAGTGGAAATTATGGTTTTTGAGGTTAATAATACTTTGGGATCAAAATGACCGCCAAATTCTATGATTTAAGCTGTTTTTTAGGTTTTTTGGAAAAAAACACCCGAACCCAAAACACACCCGAATCCGACAAAAAAAATTCGGTGAGGTTTTGCCAAAACGCGGTCGAACCCAAAACACGGCCGCGGAACCGAACCCAAAACCAAAACACAAAACCCGAAAAATTTCCGGCGCTCATCTCTACTTAGAACATTCAATAATAGATATATGTCCCGAGGAGTATAATAACAGTTAGACTTTTGGTTATCCTCGAGAAACCTAACAAATAACCGTGTATATCAACTCAAGAGAAATAGAAATAACCATACATACAAATCGATACATCACTTTGCCCCTTCTTCACTAACACATTTATCACTGGTACCAAGTTTGTTTTCTTCACTCACTATATTCTTGATCAAGGGGGTCTTCACTCATTTATCAACAATCCCCCTCTATCACTAATTGACTTCACTTTTTAGGGTACGTGATTAATTAATTAGCAAAGAATAGGAACACTATAAATTATCGTGTACCAACAGATCAATATATAATATGAGAATTTATAAAAAATATAAAAAAATAAAAAAATAAAAAATATTTTAATACCATCATATTCACAGCTTGGCAATCATATTGGAAGTTATACACACTTTCTTTTTATTCTTTTTTCACATTAATGATTAACACAATCCAACACTACTTGTCACCATCAACATTCATCTGGCTATAACTGATTATCACATTGTATCTTTTTTTCTTCACTTCCTTTTTCCCCCACATCACATCCCATTCATCACTAATTAGGAATTAATTCAAAATAAATTAAACGATATATGAATTATACAATTAAAAAGGGAATATCTATATTAATATAGAATCGAAGATAACTATACTACAACACTAATGAGGATCATTATGGCTTATTATATATTGATGAACAGACGTATAAAAATAATGAATATTCAGGCCGTCTTATCTGTTGTCCCCACACAAAGGAGATTCAGCACTAATTAACATAAATATTGAAGATCCGGATTTCACACATAACTCAGGGCTCCTATAAGCACGGAATATAAACATGTTAATAATATGAACGGAACATGCAGGGCTCCAACTCAATAATAATAAAATGGGCATAGCTGGGAGGATCCTGGGGACAGTATACCAAGTAGGCAATACACTCACGATCTTTAATATACACATAACAGGGCGCCAATGAATGATGTCGCCTGTGATCACACACAAACAGTACTGTTGTCATGACAACGGGGGAGTGACCATCGACGGAGCGCCGGCGAGCGGTGCGCCCGGGACTCCATTAGAATGATAAGCGTTACCATGGCAATGAAGAAGCCATACAATTGGCTTACAAAATCATGTGACTATGGGACGAATACTGGTATTGGCTATGCAGCACATGTGATTCAGGGATCCCCGCGGATTGGACAGCGGGGAAAGCTTAAATAATATGCCGGGAGAGGCATTCGGGTTCAAGCCCTGATGAAGCTGTCAGCGGAACGGCGGAACACGCGTGTGGGCAGCGTGTGTTCGGCGTCTTCTCTATGTCCAAATCCAATAACCAAATCGTTATTTAGCCAGCAAAGAATTTAACATACAGAATGGAAGTTAGATATTGATGTGAAATGTAGCTAGATAGTCAGACCACAGCACAGAAGATAATTATTTATATCACATTGAGTACTCAGTATCTAAGTAATAGAATGGGAGTAATGTGTGAATAAGGGCCCTCATTCCGAGTTGATCGGTCGCAAGGCGATTTTAGCAGAGTTGCTCACGCTAAGCCGCCGCCTACTGGGAGTGTATCTTAGCTTCTTAAAATTGCGACCGATGTATTCGCAATATTGCGATTACAAACTACTTAGCAGTTTCAGAGTATCTTCAGACTTACTCGGCATCTGCGATCAGTTCAGTGCTTGTCGTTCCTGGTTTGACGTCATAAACACACCCAGCGTTCGCCCAGACACTCCTCCGTTTCTCCGGCCACTCCTGCGTTTTTTCCGGAAACGGTAGCGTTTTTATCCACACGCCCCGAAAACGCCGTGTTTCCGCCCAGTAACACCCATTTCCTGTCAATCACACTACGATCGCCGGAGCGAAGAAAAAGCCGTGAGTAAAAATACTATCTTCATTGTAAAATTACTTGGCGCAGTCGCAGTGCGATTATTGCGCATGCGTACTAAGCGGAATTTCACTGCGATGCGATGAAAATTACCGAGCGAACGAATCGGAATGAGGGCCAATGAGATAGACACGTGGTATAGCCATCCCCAGAAGGATGCAACAAATGTTTCAGCTCTAATCTCCTGCATTATTTAAATGAATGTGTAGACACCACTGTTGCCAATATGATGGCAACAATGTCAGTGTAATATTGAGACATTGTTTGGATATAGGAGAAGTTTAGATAAACTGACATACACTGGTGACAGAAACAAAACTGATAGGTACAACAAGTGTCTCAATACTATTGTGCATAACCATCAAATTAGCACGCAGCTGTGGCATGTGAGCAGTGATTAATAACAAAACCAAAACCTGAAAAGCACTGATAGAATGAATGTTTCAATACTATTATGTATAATTATCTAACAAGCACGCAGCTGTGGCATATGAGCAGTGATCAATAATAAAATCAAAACCTGACAAGTATTGATAGACATAATGAATGTTTCAATGTTACTGTGTATAATCATCTAACAAGCACGCAGCTGTGGCATGTGAGCAGTGATTAATAACAAAATCAAAACCTGAGAAGTACTGATAGACATAATGAATGTTTCAACGCTAGTGTGCATAATCATCTAACAAGCACACAGCTGTGGCATGTGAGCAGTGACCTATAATAAAATCTAAACCTGACAAGTATTGATAGATATAATTATTTAAGGGGTATATATGACTCAGTGGTACAATAACACACCTTATAAAGAGGCAACATTAAATATCATTGGAATCATACTCATTATTTCTATATGCATGAACTAGAATGCAAGTGGTGGATAACAGTGTCATTAATCCTAAATAAATGAGGAGGCTTTTCATCTAAAAGATAATAATTGTATGAACACTATATAATGACCACTACTATATAACTAACTTGCAATGACATGCATTCTTTAAGATATATTATCTAATACTACTGGATCCAACACTTGAAATTCTGCCCAAAAGAAAATATGCCTGGGTTATTTTCAAGGTGTGTGAAAACCAGTAGTCTAAAAGAGATAATTTAGAATGAGGTACCACAATTGTTATACTGCAGTATATCTGCCTTTCGTATATGCATAAAGGCATATGTGGTTAGATGAGAGGGTGTCACTAGTCTCAATAAATGAGGATGCCTCTCCTCTAGAGACAACCAATTCATGTACACCGGGCTATTATCACCACCACATAAATAAATAATGCATGTATACATCCTCTAGAAGGTGTGTTATATACTTATAACAGGTTATATACCCTATAACGCTCACTACATTCACGAATAGTACATCTTTCTGCACGTGGAATAAGGCATATGTGATCAGTTGAGAGGGTGCCACTAGTCTTAAATAAATGAGGATGCTTATCCTCCAGAGACAATAAATCTGTGCGCACCAGACTATTATAACTATCACATTAATAATTATTACATGTATACACCCCCCAGAAGGAGGGTTATATACCCATAACAGGTTATATACGTTATAACGCTCACTACATTTACGAATATTAAATTTTGCTATATCAATAGTATCATCACTACCTATGAGATAATGATTAAAAGTGTCTGACATCATAAAGTGCTGTGATCTTGGATCTAATAAGATCTAACATATCTTTTCCTTCTAATTAAGATCTCACAATGAATATATAATGAGATCTATACTCATAAATATATGAATATTAAAGAAAATTGGATGCTGGCTTAACATAGGATAAATACTTTCAAATTATTTGTGGACATTAGAACAAAGTACGCCGACACACATATTTTTAAATCTTTATTCACATCTATCAAATTCTATTGCACTCTATATGTTTGTCTATGTCAATGATTTTAACCTCTATGTTTCGCCTCACCTTGTAGTTTAAATAAAAATAATTCATTGTTTTAAGAGAATAATAATAAAGGTTAAGTTTTATGGTAGAGTGGAAATCAATCCACTACTCCCTATGTGCACTGACAATACAGCCCTTTTTTCTTTTCGTGCTAGTGTGAAAGTAGAAAGGTTTCTCCCGTGGAATTTAGAATTGGTCGTTTTCTACTTTTCCTGCAAGCGGGGGTGGATATGGGCCTACGTTTAGTCTCCATCAAAGTCCAGATTTCGGCACTCTCTATTTTCTTCCAAAAAAAAGTTGCCCTGTTGCCAGAAGTACAGACTTTCCTAAAGGGAGTTTTTCATATACAACCGCCCTTTGTATCTCCCACGGCTCCGTGGGACCTCAATGTGGTTCTGTCCTTTTTCCAATCTGACTGGTTTGAACCCTTACATAGGGTGGAGTTGAAATTTCTCACCTGGAAGACGGTGATGTTATTGGGTTTGGCGTCTTCCAGGCGTGTTTTGGAATTAGGGACCTTATCGTGTAAGAACCCTTATTTGATTTTTCATGAAGACATGGCGGATCTGAGGACCCGTCCTCAATTTTTGCCTAAAGTGGTGTCAGCTTTTCATGTAAATCAGCCTGTTGTGGTTCCAGTGTTGTCTGAAGCTTCCATTGGCCCTGAGACCTTGGATGTGGTCATGGCTCTGAAGATTTATGTCAAAAGGATGGCCCGTCTTCGGAAATCTGTTTGTCCTTTATGATGCCTCCAAGATTGGTCGGCCTGCTTCTAAGCAATCTATTGTTCATTGGCTTAGATTGACCATTCAACAGGCCTATACGTCAGCGGCTTTGTCCTTGCCAATGTCTATTCAGGCCCACTCGAAAGATTGGTGGGATCCCCCTAGGTGACTGCCCGGGGTGTGTCAGCCCTGCAATTGTGCCGAGCTGCTACTTGGTCTAGTTCATACACTTTTGTGAAATTCTATGAGTTCAATACTTTGGCCAAGGATGACCTTCAGTTTGGTCAGGCGGTTTTACAGGGGTCTCAGCACTCTCCCACCCATTTGGGAGCTTTGGGACTTCCCCATGGTACTAAAGTACAAGACCCCAGTATCCACTAGGACGTAAGAGAAAATAGGAATTTAATACCTACCGGTAATTCCTTTTCTCCTAGTCCGTAGTAGATACTGGGCGCCTGCCTCAGTGCTTTGTTCCTGCTTCCTGTGTAAGTGTTTGGTTGGACCGATGTTATGTCCCATTCTGTTGTTGGGATAGCCATGCTATCCGGGTTAGGTTGGTGTTGCTATCCTCTGTTCTGGTTAGCACCCTCTTTTCGTTTCTGGTTGTGTTTTGGCTTGTTGCCTCCCCGCTGTTGTATTGTTCTTCTCTCATGTTATGTCCATCTCCTCTGGCACAGTTTTCCTAGACTGAGTCTGGTAGGAGGGGCATGAAGGGGAGGGGCCAGCACACATACACACACTATGGGGGGAATTAAAATGTTTGAAAAGTCAGTTGGGTGTCTTTTTTTTCCTATCTAATAGACAGGAAAAAATAGACACCCAACCGACTTTTCAAACATTTGAATTCCCCCCTAAAAGTTTTAAAGTGCCAGGCTCCAGTGGACCCGATCTCTACCCCATGGTACTAAAGTACAAGACCCCAGTATCCACTACGGACTAGGAAAAAAGGAATTACCAGTAGGTATTATATTCCTATTTTCTATGTGTTGGAAAAACATAAAATAATTTTGTAAGCAGTCTGTGTAAGACAGATTTAATAATAAATAATAATAATAATAATAATAATAATATATATATATACTTTTCTTAAGGTAAAAAAGAGAATCATCCGTGTTTTACATGAATATAAAAAAGGCAAAAATATATAGTGGGTATTCCATTAGGGCAGTTTTTTTGCCTAGGCAAAAATACAGCACTTTTCGCTATTTTTTAGGGCGAATGGAGATTTGCCCTATTCAGTAGCAGGGCCATTTTCTTCATCTAGGTGACAAATTTAGCAGGCGTGAAAAACATGTAGATCAGCGACTCTGCATGTTTTCACACCAACTCCAGCATAAGTGCAAGTTGTTTATGCCAATTTTGAGGCATTTTTCGCAAAAAAAATTTGTGAAAAGACATTGGCGAAAATGCCTTAAAAATGTCAGAAAACAGCCCGAAATTGAATACGCAGGGCGGCGAATTTGATAGCTCCAAAATAGTCTGAGCTAATTGAATACCCCCTGTAGTGTCAAATACCTGACAAGGATGTGGAACAGCAGGGTGTGGAATCCAGTCCAGGTATTCAGTTTGATCAAGGTTGAGCAACAGCAAGCATGATTGCAGGCACCTGTCAGCCTGCTGTTAAAATGGTTTCATACACAAGAGACAGTGCTCCTGATGGTGAACTAGCCACCCAGGTGATAGGCCAGGGGGTTGGCTACTGTAAGCGGTTCTGGATCAATGGTCTCTGGAAAATTGACACTTTGGGGTAAATTTACTAAGATGGGAGTTCTATTTAAGATGGGATGTTGCCTATAGCAACCAATCAAATTCTACTCATTTATCTAGCACCTTTTAGGAGATAATACCTAGAATCTGATTGGTTGCTATAGGCAACATCCCATCTTAAATAGAACTCCCATCTTAGTAAATGTACCCCTTTGTAAGCAAAGAAATGCTGTGAACTATTCTGTAATCTGTAACTTGCTGGTAACTGCTAATGTTCAGTTGTGAATTGCCTACAGTATCTGTGCAAAAGCTGTGGAAAATAAATGTACTATTTTACAAACATTGTATACCAAATTTTATTTTTCACCTTATTTTTTAGTGTTAGAAACTTTATTGCTGTTGCCATATCAGTGATGAAAGGTAGGGAATAAGCCAGATTTTCTCTAAGGCATCATGACATTTCTAATGAAGAGCTTATGGCAGAAGCCATCAAGTTTACCATAGTTAAAAGTTTCCAGGCCACAGAAACTAGAGGGAGTGTTTGATTGCTGAGCTGAGTAAGATTTTCACACTGCAGTGGACTGTTAATATAACTAACCCATAACTCCCAATATTTGAAATTTTTACGGTACAGAAGGGCATACCCTGGACTCCATGGAAAAGGGCACGCTTAGTGGTTCTCAAACGCTAAGTGATCACCAACCCTCCTCACATTCATTAAAAAGTACTCTTGAATTGGCACCTACAATGTACATCCAGCTGGGGCTGTGGAAAGTAGGCAGAGGCACGAATGAGAGGTGGGGCAGAAGCATACATAGGGAAGGGATAAGATGTACACATAGGGAGGGGTAGGTCTTTAGGAAGATACTGGGGGATGGCCCTTGCCAGTACTGCAGCTTTAGTGCTGCTCCGAGCATCCATAAGTGTGTAGCATGCAGGCAGCTCTACAGTCACTTCTCCTGGTGGCAATGCCCCCTCCCATGACATCACAAATTTAGGTGCTGGGCCATCACAATTCACAGGATAGCACTGCTCTGACACTGCGAAGCTGGGCAGAGGTAAACATTGCACCTTCTTTTTTGTGCACCGTGAGGTGAACAAAAGGCCCAACCAAATGGGAGGAAGCTGGAATAGGAAGTGCAGTGCGATGATCCTGTCCATGAACTTCCTCTCATTCACAGTAAATGAGACATACATCTTATCTGGTATTGACAGCATTTGTGGGTATCCTCAACTCCCCTCCGCTGCCATACCCCACTGGCAACTTGTGTTTTAGGTGTAGTGGCCCTTTGATTGATTAATCATTTCCTGATATTTGAGTCATGACATTCTTGCACACAGTTTAAAACCTCCCTGACACATACAGCATTACTTCTTTGTTGGTGAACAGAAAATATGTGGTTAGGTGACATACTATATGCACATTGATACAGAGGTCAGAATTGCTACATTATAGCCTGGGACCGGAGGGGAAATTTTAGACAGAGGGGTAAACACATACTGTAGCACTGGCCCAAGAGCAGTGTAGACATGCACCATCGAGTCAACTCATGCAGATTAAAAAGAGCTGAAAAATATTTTTTTAAAAATTAAAATTTTTAAACCTTTGAAGAATAAAGATTTTTTAAAAAAAATATATTTTTACTTGTTAACAGATCAGATCAGGTGTTTTAGTGGTACCTGTCACTGGACACTCTGCTACTTACTAGTCCCAGATGCAAGCTGCTGCAAAGTCTCATATGCTCCTCCTCCCCTAGCTTTCAAATGAGAGGAAGCTGGGGGAAGAGGACACTAGTCTATGCAGTAATGATGGGGGCAGAGAGCAGTGTGGATGATCCCGATCGCTAACTTCCTCTCATTCACAGGAAGAGAACTAGTTCATGTTTGGAATCATTAGCATTGGTGGGCCTCCACAACAGAAGGGGACAATGGAGCAGGGGAAGAGAGGTAAAGTCAAAGCAGTAACAGTCTGTGCTTGAGCTCGGTGTCTCTGAGGGAGAAGATGCATAAGATTTCCCTTGAACTGCCCGGCAGCTTCCTGGGTGGCAGGATCATACAATATATTGTATGTGCAGTGGTGTAACTAGAAATTTTTCTTCCCCAAGCAAAAAAAAATTCTCTGTCACCCCCCCCCCCCATAATTTCCACTAGAAAAGTAATGAATTTGCACACACTGCCCAAAAAATGGGGTGTGCCAGTTATACATTATGCTACACACTGCAATGCTCCAGAGACATTATACCACATACAATGCCCGTGATACAGTATACCACACACCGTCATACCTGTGACACATTATGACACATACCGCAATGCCCGTTATATATTACACCACACACTGCAATGCCCCTGAGACATTGTACCATATACAATCCCTGTGATACAGTACACCACAAACCCGCCCGAACGGAGACGTTCCCCCAATCTAGTGAATGGGGCGCGTCTCCGTCTAGGGCGCGCATGCCCAGCCGGGTACGGAGGCGCTGAGTCCCAGGGGCGCCTAGGCACAGCTAGCATGGCTCCATCTGTAGGTCCAATGTCCGTGAAACATTAAGCCACACACCGCAATGTCCGTGATACATTATGCCACACACCACATTGTCGATGATGCATTATACCACATAGCACAATGTCCGTGATACATTATGCCACACACCGCAATGCCCCTTATAATTATGCCAGACATTGCAATGCCCGTTATACTTTATGCCACAAAACGCAATACCCATTACACCTTAAGCCCTACAGTAAGGTTTGTAACTACTTTTAAATTACTTGATCATTGCCAAGGGTTTCATGATCTTGGTTCCATGCATGGTGCCAGGGGTTTTCATGATTAGGGTGTCATGCTCATTGCGCAGGATGTCAAGCTCGTTGCCATGCGTAATGCTTGTTGCCAGGGGTTTCATGCACTGGGTGTCATGCTTGAAGCTAGGGAGTAATACCTGTTGCCAGGGATTTCATGAACTGGATGTCATGCATGTTTCCAGGAAGTAATGCTCATTGCTAAGGGGTTCTCATGCTCGTTACCAGGGATGCCAGGGTGGCAAGGTGGCAGGGTGCTGCGGCGGTTATGGCTAGAATCAAATAGGAGAAAGGACCTCTGACGTTATCATGGGAGCATCCACGTCAGCATGGGGGAGAAGCAATGCCCGAAAAGGGTACTTGAAATGTACCCTCGCGAGTCCGAGATCCAGGCCCAAAGCAGCAACACAATGCAGTACATGGCCAGCATCAGCACTTTTGGGAGCAGCATGGAAGAGCCCGCTAATTGCCGAGGTAAAGTAGATCTGTGTGCCGTCTGCCTGCCAGGGTGAGTGTGGGTGTACACTTGCACTAGCTGACTCTCTATCTCTCTTGTCCTCACCTCTCTTTCTTATCCTCACCTCCCTCTCTTGTCCTCACATCTCTCACTAATCCACCTCTCTATCTCTCTCATCCACCTCTCTCTCTCACCCACCCACCTCTCTCTCATCCTCATCACTCTCTCTCTCTCTTTCTTGTCCTCACCCCTCTCTCTTTTGTCCTCAGCTATCTATCTCTCTTGTCCTTATCTCACATCTACTTCCATAGTATCTCTACTGTGGTGTAACGTGTAAAAGTGGTTCTTTCATGGCATAATGTGTATAAGCTGTTCTACTGTGGTGTAACATGAATAAGGGGCTCTATTGTGTGGCATAATGGGTATAAGGGACACTACTGTGTCACAT
The DNA here is from genome assembly GCF_028390025.1 of Pseudophryne corroboree. Lineage (NCBI taxonomy): Eukaryota > Metazoa > Chordata > Amphibia > Anura > Myobatrachidae > Pseudophryne > Pseudophryne corroboree. The sequence goes on along the minus strand of NC_086448.1, from coordinate 381,972,820 downwards.
AACATGTATAAGGTGTACTAATGTGTGGTGTAATGTGAATAATGGACACTTCTTTGTGGTTTATTGTGACTAACGGACACTAATGTGCAGTGTAATATGAATTGGCACTATTCTATGACTGTGCCCCTTTCCTATGATGCCACACCCCTTAATTTTTGGCGCACACCTTCAGCGCACACTGTCCCTATTTTAAAGATGGGGGAGGTGCCAAAGGAAATTGCTGCCCTGAGCTCCACCATGTCTAGAACTGGCCCTGGATAGTGAACACAGTGTCAAACTAGTGTACAGAGATGTAACTAAACATTCTAGTGCCCTGTTCCAGAAAAAGGATTGGTGCCCCCATATGCAAAATAGGGACAGTGTGTGCCAAAGGAGCTTGCCAAATATATAGGGGCATGGCCACAGAATAGTACCAATTCACATTATACTGCACAGTAGTGTCCCTTAGTCACATTACACCACACAATAGTGTCAGTTACACCACACATTAGTATCCCTTATACACATTATGCTAACACAGTAGTACCTCTTATACACTTTACACCACAGTAGAGCCCTTTATATAAGTTATGTCACAGTAGAGCCCCTTATACATGGTATGTCACAGTAGAGCCCCTTATAAACTTTACACCATAGTATAGCCCCTTATACACATTATGCTAGTTAAAGCCCATTATACACAATATGCAATGCAGAGTCAATTATACACATTATGGGAGGTAGAGCCCCTACATCTCATGTCTTCTCCTCAATCCTCCTTCTCATCATTTCGATCCCAAATTTTGAAGGTAAATGTTGGTAGTGTTGTGTTTTCTGGGAGTTTTTTATTTGTTTTTTTTATCCTGTCTATCCTATTAGTAACAATGTGTCAGAATGGCTAGTAGGAGGATAGGGGATGAGGACAGGCATAGTAGTGAGATAGTAGAAGACATACCTTTGAGATTGCAAGTAGCAAAGTAGGTCACTAATAACTCATTTACACCAAAATTCCGGTTCTCACCCAGGATTTGAAACATGGTTCCAAGCTGGGTCATACCCAGGACTCCTTCCTTTTACACTGCAGTGCCAATCCAGGATATTCCCAGATTGGAACCATTTACACTGCACATGGGTGCAGTGTCTATGGAGGTGCCACTTAGAGATGACATCTAACCCTTCAATTGCCAGGAAAATTGTCTGATAGGCACTCCAGTGTGTCAGGCTGGGGGCAAGCCCAGCAATGTTGAAGCTGCTGTGCAGCACCCAGCTTTCTTCGCTGCCGGGCACCTGACACAGAGCTGCTGTCTGAATAGACAACATGTGCCCTGTCCCCAGCCTCCCAAATGCCCTGGGACACTGCGGTTCAGGAGGTCTGTCATGCTGTAAATGGGTACTGGGTCGTATGACCGGGCTAACCCATTTACACTGCTTCTAGATATTATAACTTTATTAAAACATACAGTACATGCACACTCACACACACTTACACACACACCTACACACATACTTACCTATAGTCCCTGTAGAGATTCACATCCACTTGCCCGTGTAGCATCCCTGATCGCTGTGAAAAAGAAAATGAATACTCATCTACCCTTTGTGTCTATTCCTGCTCGTAGACATCCAGGTCTTCTTAAAATAAAAAACAAACAATTACCTGGACCATCAAACACAGTGGTGACCAGTACGATCACTACTTCCCGAATGACTGAGCGCAGGCGCTTCTCCCATTGAAAACAAAGATGGAAGCCCTGATTAGTGTAGGGAATGCCCAATTTTGTATTGGAATGCACATGATTAAAACATTTTAAACCCTAAAGGAGTGGGTGGCTCTTGGGTGCCTGGAGGGGGGTACCCCTTTATTGGGAGTCCTCACTTCTCCATGGAAACCCCGGCCAGGGCTGACAAGTGTGTGTGTGTGTGTGTGTGTGGGGGGGGGGGGGGGGGAGGGGGGGGGGGTGTAATGCAACGTCTGCAGGGACCTCTGTACATTTTCCCCTGCTGTGGCATTATTTACTTGACTAGTGGAGCCCGGTGCTGGTTTCAGAACTACAGGGGCCTTACGTCCTTTCCCCCACATATTTTTGGAACCAGGACCGGTTTAATAGCCTAGTGCTGGTTATGCTTTTGAGGAGCAGAACCTGCATGTCTTTTTTTTTTACTTTTTCAATTGTTTCTTTAATTTTACAGACAGAAGCAAGCACGGATCTTGTTAGGTACGTCAAAAAAGAGCCTACATTGAGCCGAAGGCGCGCATGCAAAATTGGGGTGTAGCCTTTTGCCTGCTAGGCCACGCCCATGCTATAAAATGTATTTAATGTGGATCTGGCTTTTTCAATGTATTTTAAAGCCAGACCCAACATAAAATACATTGAAAAAGCCAGATCCATATAATACAATTTAGCTCCACCATGTGTCAATCCATCCAGCACCCTCCTGTATCACTCCAGCCAACTCCCCCTTGTGTCACTCCAACACACCCTCATATGTCACTACAGCTGCCTCCCCCAACTCGTGCCATTGCAGTAGCCCCTTATATGTCCTCTGTTTGCCAGTGGCTCCCTTAGTTCTTAGTCCCCATAGTGCTGCTGCGTGTCTGGCTGGAGTTCAGCGGCTTCCAGATCTGTTGTGGCCATGTGAATTGAGTGTCAGGAGCCACATCTGAATAAAGAAAGAGCTGCATGCGGTTCAAGAGCCACGGGTTCGCCACTGCTGCTCTATTACATTGCCCGAGTTGTTTATCTGCACTGGCAACACAGCTGGATGTGAGTTTTGCCATTGCGAGTTTTGGAATTACAGGAAATATGCAAGTTTGCATGTTCCCGCACCACATTACATTGGTTGAGTTTGCAAAATGTGCGAGTTTAGCACTAAGCTCGCACATTTGTACAAACTCACACCCCATTACATCCCGCCGTAAAGTGTGAGAGTTTTTCCCGTAACTCGGGCAATGTAATGGGGTCCGATTTTTCAGTGACAACCGTAACGCTCACGAGAGTTGTTGTGAGATTTTTGCACCAGGATGCTGGTTTCATTAAGAGAGTTGCATAGTGTAAGAGAAAATTCACTCTCTGGCACCCAAAAGTCGCCAGATGCAAACATTTGATGCACACACTCTAATAAACCATGGATCCTCTATTGTAGTCTTTGAAATGTAGTAGGTGTTTTTGGGAGGAGTTGGTGTTTTGTGACTGTGAGACATATTTTTTTATTTTTTTTTACTAAACTATTGTGAAAAAGGGTGTTTTCACACATCTTTCACATTATTTTAGTATAACCTGAATGTATAGTATTAAAGGGCTTTTGGAACAGTTTTCGTGCCTGACATTATTGTACAGCAATATGATACCTGTTTCCTGGTGTTTTGGATCTGTTTTGGTTTTGCCAAAACTGTCCTTGCATATTTTGGTTTCGGTTTTAGATCGAGATTTATTTATGTTTTGGAAAAAAAGAATCATAAAAACAGCTAAAATAACAGAATTTGGGGGTGTTTTTGTTCCTACCGTATACTTAACCTCAATAACATTAATTTCCACTCATTTCCAGTCTATTCTGAAAACATCACAGCATCACATGTTTTCATCCAGTTTTAGGCCAAAAGGTTGCACCGAGGTAGCTGGATGACTAAGCTAAGTGACAGCAGTGGGCAGGAAACACGTGTCAGTTAACAATATATTTTTAAATGCTGTAATCATCTGTTAAAATTATTTAAAAATGATGACCAAGTTCTTCAGTTTCTCAAAGATATCTTTGACATGGAGAAGGTTTGCTAATCATCTGTTAAAAATTATTTTCAAATTAGGATTAAGTTCTTCTGTTCCTCAAATATATTTTTGACATGCAGGAGGTTAGTTATATTAATATAATTTAAATTTAGTTCAAATTAATATAAATTTTAATTAATCACTATGTGATGATAAGAATAATTATGAAAATATGACTATAAGTTATAACATAAGAATATGATCTACGCACACAGCACCCTGAAATGGACAGAGCACGCCTGGATGTATACTGGGAGGAAACAGCACAAAATTTTTTTTTTTCTAAAGTCTTTTATTTTGTGTGGACTGACAGAACCCCCCTAGATGGATGGAGCAGCTGCAGTCCCTGGATGTATACTGAGAAGACATGGCACAAAATACTGTATTAAAAATAATAATGTATTGAATGACGCATTAGGCAAGGCATAAGATTTCAGTTCACAAAAAGATGAATTGGGCAAAGAAGAGTAAATAAAAGAAAATATATTAGATGCTGTAATCATTATTTTAATTTATTTTGGATCAAGTTCTTCTGTTCCTCAAAGATATCTTTGATATGCAGAAAGTTTGATATTCAAATGTGGAGTGTTTAATTAATTTACTTTAAATTTAGTTAATTTATAATTATTATTAATAATATTAATTTGAATTAATCACAATGTGGTGATAAGAATTATGAAAATAGGATAATAAGTTATAACATAAGAATATGAGCTACGGACACAGCACCTTGAAATGGACGAAGCACGCCTGTATACTGGGAAGATATGCACGAAATATTTTAAAAATGGATGTCTTTTATTTTGGGTGGACTGACAGGATACCCCTAGATGGACGGAGCAGCTGCAGTCCCTGGATATATACTGGGATGACACAGCACAAAATATTAATTTAAATCCAAATATATATATTATTTTTTATATCACACACTGCGGTTACAGTGTCTCAGAAATGAGTTAGAAATATATATTATTACAAACTGCGGTTTAGCTTCACCAACAGTGTTACACAATATGTGTATGAGTAGGAAATAATATACTGAGGTCTGACTGGCAGTGTCGCAGTACTTATGAAAATAAAACAAAAATTGTATAGTACACTGGGGTACAGCACAAACAACATTTTTTTTTAATAATTAGAATTTTAGGCTTTTTATTTTTAGCCTATATTATTTTAATTTTACACAGGGGCGGAGCACATGGATGGATGGACGGACAGATCACCCCTTTCAGATATAGCAAGACGTAGCACCCCTTTTTCAGATATAGCATGCAGAGAGAGCACACCTTTCTCTAACGTCCTAGAGGATTCTGGGGTCCATTTTAGTACCATGGGGTATAGACGGTTCCGCAGGAGCCTTCGGCACTTTAAGACTTTTTAACAGTGTGAACTGGCTCCTCCCTCTATGCCCCTCCTCCAGACCTCAGTTTAGAAAATGTGCCCGGGAGACTGGATGCACACCAGTGGAGCTCTGCAGAGTTCTGCTGAAAAAGACTATGTTAGGTTTTTTATTTTACAGGGAAGCTGCTGGCAACAGCTTCCCTGCTTTGTGGGACTTAGGGGGGGAAATAGGAACCAACTTCTCAGTTAGTTTAATGGCTCTGCTTCTGCTGACAGGACTGTGGCAAAAGAGTTTAAGATGATAGGGCTTTGCGCTGTTACCAGAAGGATGTGCTGTACCCCAAATAAATATCGCCACTCTCACTTTTTACTTTTTGAGTGGGATATTCACAATTTATTGGGAACAGATATACATAAAGTGCAAAAGATCTTAAAGCAGTTTTAAAGTGTCACAGTGCACATGCTGCTAAAATTTCATAGCACTAAAATTTGACATTACAAGATTTTTAAAAAGACATGTAATAAAAGACATAAAAAACATAGAAAAAAACTCCTTATTTTCGTACCCTCTTGGGCTAGTGGTGTGTGCCTTAGTGTGGTGAAATCGGGTCCTGTCTAGGCCGTCCAGCAACACACCACTAAGCTTTGCCCAAAATGTTGGAGAGTCTTTAGGAGTCCACCAAAGTGTTCAGCATCACCAGCATGACGCGTTTCGGATCCTTGTAAATCCTTTTTCAAATGCATGTGTTACTGAACGTCCTCAGGGTATTTATACCCTGAATCCGGATGGGACCGCCCTGCACTTCCTGTTTGTTCTTCCCGCCTTTTTCGCTGCAGGCAGCGCAGTGGAAATACGTCATCTGCGTTCCAGCTTTTACCGGAAGTCCGGTTTTTTGCGTTCCACTGGCCGGCGGAAGTTGTTACTTTGTTTGCATTCCACCACGGTCCGGAAGATACTAGGATCTTACTAGTCCAATAGAGATATTTTCTGCAGAGGGATATTTTCAGAAAACAAACAACACACCAAATTCTCTGTTAAAAAAAAAACTATCACGGTACTTTGTATTCCCGCTAAGTCCATCCCTAATATGAGAATTGGAGGTTTATTTGATCTTTTGGTAGTATCCCAATTCCGATATGGTAATCATGTAAAAGATAAAAGATAAGAAATATTAGATTAAGATCATACATCACGTTAACAACCATTTGAGCTCGAAGTCTGCATTTAAACCTCTCGGAATGAGACTATTTAACATATATATCCATTTCATTTCCTTTTTAGCAAGACACACTTCCACATCTTTATATTTCCATGAATTATTAACTTGTTCTAACCCCAAGAACCTCTTTATACAGGTTTCCGCATTATTATGGACCTTTTTAAAATGTTCCGAAAGTGGGTGGCTAAGATTACCCTTCTTTATATTATAAACATGTTCTGCCATTCGTGTTTTCAAATTCCTTCTGGTTTTGCCTATATAGATCAATCCACATGTACACTCTATTAAATAAATAATATTCCTTGAGTGACATGTTATAAAGCTATTAATGGTATATTCTTTTTCATTAGCATAAAAAGAGGTAGTTTTTCTTAAATTATTATGCTTATATGTTGAACGACACATTAAGCAAGAGCCACATCTATGAAAACATTTTGTTCTTTCACTTTTGAGTTTTAAGTCTGGTAGTGTGCTCTTTACCAGGTTATCTTTCAAAGATCTTGCTCTTTTGTATATAAAGGAAGGTTTTGTTGGAAGATACTCCTTTAAAACTGGGTCTTCTTTCAGAATCCTCCCGTTTTTTTATACACTCCTTTCTAATTCCCTAAAATGAGAGCCATACTGACTTATATAGGACCATTCATAGTTTGAATTTTTTTGGGTGTTTCCATCCTTTTCTTTATATTTCAAAAGTTCATGTCTATCTAATGTTAAAACTTTGTTTTTTGCTTCTATTAATTTTTCCTTAGGATATCCTTTTTCTATAAATCTTTCGCTAATTTTTTCTATCTCCTCTACACATATATCATTTTCTGTACAGTTTCTTTTAGCCCGTTTAAACTGGCCAAGTGGGATTCCCTCTAGCCAGTTTTGATGATGTTCGCTAGAGATGTCTATATATGAATTGGAGTCCGTCTCTTTCTTATATAATTTGGTGTGGAGGTGATCATCCTTTATATAAATTTCCAAATCTAAGAAGCTAAGCTGATTGCAGCTTTTTGTAAAGGTTAAATTAATATTATAATCATTATGGTTTAAAGATTCACAGAAGGGATCTAATGTTTCAGGGTTTCCACGCCACACAAAAAATATATCGTCTATAAAGCACCTGTAAGAAATCGTTATGAACCACTCAGAAATGAGGAGTCTTTTTTAGGATGGGAGTGCAGAACCCCAAGAAGACTATAACTAATAATAAGAGAAGAGGAAAGAGGGGAGGAGGGAAGAAGAAACATAAAAGTAAAAAGATAAAACATATCCCTCAAAATGAGACTAAAAACACACCCTTAGAACAAGGAAAAGTGTTTAATCTAAGCTCATATGTTCTAACTCAATATGAACAGAAAGTGTTGCAGAAAGGGTTAAAATTTGCCCCTACCTCTTCGGAGAATCCCTTTGAAGCATATATTGACTTACAAAAGTTTATTCGTAAGCTTTGTATTAAGAAATTTTTCTTATCAAAGGATAGTAAAGAAATTCCACAACTTAATGAACCTGGGGGATCAAAAACACCTTTTAAACCCCAATCTACTTTTTACCCCAAATACCTCAAGGGAAATTGTATAGAGAGCTTCCGCACCTTAGTTGAAAAAGATATTAGAAACTTTAAAGGCTACAGAAAAAGGAACTTGACAAAAAAAGAAAGAGAAGCAGTGAAATCGTTAAAAGAGAACAATCAAATAATAATAAAACCCGCGGATAAGGGCGGTTCAGTAGTAGTTTTAGATAGGGTAGACTACATCAGTGAAGTGAACAGATAGTTGGGTGATTTAACGACATATAGAAAACTGAGAAGTGACCCTACATGTCAAATTATTAGTAAATTGGAGTCTCTCATAAATGTAGCACTATCTAAAGAAGTAATCACGCAAGATGAGAAGGAATTTGTTCTAATAAAAAACCCTACAACTCCCACAATGTATATACTTCCGAAGATACATAAGGATAAAAATAAACCCCCAGGAAGACCAATTATTTCGGGGGTAAATAGCATAACATCTAATCTCTCGGCAATGGTTGATTATTATTTGCAACCATTGGTGAATAAAACCTCAGCCTTTATTAGAGATACTTCGGATGTTCTAAGAAAGCTAACCCAAATACGTTGGGATAATGAATGTATATTAGTCACTGCAGACGTATCCAGTCTATATACTATAATTGACTGGAACAGTGGAAAAGATGCTATAACTTTCTTCTTGGATAAGAGTGACTACTCACAAGATTTAAAATCGTTTATTGTGGACTCTATAGAATTTATTTTAGAAAACAATTATTTTTATTTTAATGGGAGTAATTATTTACAAATTCTCTGAACTGCTATGGGCACCAGGTTTGCCCCTAGCTATGCCAATCTATTTATGTCATACTGGAAACACCATACAATAGATTTGACAAGAGAAAAGGGGGCAAACCTGGTGTGCTGGTATCGCTTTATAGACGACATATTTTTTGTGTGGCATGGAAACCCTGAAACATTAGATCCCTTCTGTGAATCTTTAAACCATAATGATTATAATATTAATTTAACCTTTACAAAAAGCTGCAATCAGCTTAGCTTCTTAGATTTGGAAATTTATATAAAGGATGATCACCTCCACACCAAATTATATAAGAAAGAGACGGACTCCAATTCATATATAGACATCTCTAGCGAACATCATCAAAACTGGCTAGAGGGAATCCCACTTGGCCAGTTTAAACGGGCTAAAAGAAACTGTACAGAAAATGATATATGTGTAGAGGAGATAGAAAAAATTAGCGAAAGATTTATAGAAAAAGGATATCCTAAGGAAAAATTAATAGAAGCAAAAAACAAAGTTTTAACATTAGATAGACATGAACTTTTGAAATATAAAGAAGAGGATGGAAACATCCAAAAAAATTCAAACTATGAATGGTCCTATATAAGTCAGTATGGCTCTCATTTTAGGGAATTAGAAAGGAGTGTATAAAAAAACAGGAGGATTCTGAAAGAAGACCCAGTTTTAAAGGAGTATCTTCCAACAAAACCTTCCTTTATATACAAAAGAGCAAGATCTTTGAAAGATAACCTGGTAAAGAGCACACTACCAGACTTAAAACTCAAAAGTGAAAGAACAAAAGGTTTTCATAGATGTGGCTCTTGCTTAATGTGTCGTTCAACATATAAGCATAATAATTTAAGAAAAACTACCTCTTTTTATGCTAATGAAAAAGAATATACCATTAATAGCTTTATAACATGTCACTCAAGGAATATTATTTATTTAATAGAGTGTACGTGTGGATTGATCTATATAGGCAAAACCACAAGGAATTTGAAAACACGAATGGCAGAACATGTTTATAATATAAAGAAGGGTAATCTTAGCCACCCACTTTCGGAACATTTTAAAAAGGTCCATAATAATGCGGAAACCTGTATAAAGAGGTTCTTGGGGTTAGAACAAGTTAATAATTCATGGAAATATAAAGATGTGGAAGTGTGTCTTGCTAAAAAGGAAATGAAATGGATATATATGTTAAATAGTCTCATTCCGAGAGGTTTAAATGCAGACTTCGAGCTCAAATGGTTTTTAACGTGATGTATGATCTTAATCTAATATTTCTTATCTTTTATCTTTTACATGATTACCATATCGGAATTGGGATACTACCATAAGATCAAATAAGATCAAATACACCTCCAATTCTCATATTAGGGATGGACTTAGCGGGAATACAAAGTACCGTGATAGTTTTTTTTTTAACAGAGAATTTGGTGTGTTGTTTGTTTTCTGAAAATATCCCTCTGCAGAAAATATCTCTATTGGACTAGTAAGATCCTAGTATCTTCCGGACCGTGGTGGAACGCAAACAAAGTAACAACTTCCGCCGGCCAGTGGAAGGCAAAAAACCGGACTTCCGGTAAAAGCTGGAACGCAGATGACGTATTTCCGCTGCGCTGCCTGCAGCGAAAAAGGTGGGAAGAACAAACAGGAAGTGCAGGGCGGTCCCATCCGGATTCAGGGTATAAATACCCTAAGGACGTTCAGTAACACATGCATTTGAAAAAGGATTTACAAGGATCCGAAACGCGTCATGCTGGTGATGCTGAACACTTTGGTGGACTCCTAAAGACTCTCCAACAGTTTGGGCAAAGCTTAGTGGTGTGTTGCTGGACGGCCTAGACAGGACCCAATTTCACCACACTAAGGCACACACCACTAGCCCAAGAGGGTACGAAAATAAGGAGTTTTTTTCTATGTTTTTTATGTCTTTTATTACATGTCTTTTTAAAAATCTTGTAATGTCAAATTTTAGTGCTATGAAATTTTAGCAGCATGTGCACTGTGACACTTTAAAACTGCTTTAAGATCTTTTGCACTTTATGTATATCTGTTCCCAATAAATTGTGAATATCCCACCCAAAAAGTAAAAAGTGAGAGTGGTGATATTTATTTGGGGTACAGCACATCCTTCTGGTAACAGCGCAAAGCACTATCATCTTAAACTCTTTTGCCACAGAATATTTACAAGCTTAGGTGTTTGCTTGTTCAGATGATAGGTCCTTGCTGCAGTACTTCCAGTTAATTGCGCAAATTCACCTGTCCAATCCTTTCTCTGCTCTGCTGACAGGACACCATTAGCTCCTGAAGGGTACTGAACACAGCCCTTGCCTGGCTGCTGCTCACTCCCAACAACACTGCCGCCACCATTAGCTCCTGAAGGGTACTGAACACAGCCCAAGCCTGGCCAGCGTTCACTCCCACAGCACTGCCGCCACCCCCTAACAGAGCCAGAAGTCAGAAGGCTGGTGAGTATTTACTGGAGACCTGCAGAGAGGGGCCCTCCGGTCATCATGGCGGCATAAAGGTACCAGCGCAGTGCGGGACGCTGCGCAGCAACATGTTTCTCAGCACAGAGTGCAGAGCACGTGCGGGGGGGAGGCGCGCTCTGAGGGACATGATAAATCCTTACTTTCACTGGCAAAATGTACATACATGTGAGCCGCTGATGTACACTACCCCCGCCAATATAAATATTACTGTGGCTGAACCGAGCCATTACAGGGGGCGGGGCTTCACCCCAGAATTGCTTGTAGCACTCAATTGGCGCCATTTTCTCCTCACAGAGACGCCGGAGTGCTGATCCTGCTGGCTGCTTCTCCTCACACATCACTGATACAAGTACCAGGGTGTTATAGAAGGGGAGGGGAGCACATAATTTATTGAAGTCTGCGGGCTTCACATTGTATAAAAAGCGCTGTTTTTGGCATATATGTATATTTATTGTATGTAATACATATAGGGCACGTGGTGTGGACTGGCAATTCCCTCTGGGTCCCTCTGACAGACATTAGTGTAGGTCTGTCCCCATTAGCTCCCGTGTGTGTGTGAGTGGTGTGACTATACACGCGTGTAACATGTCTAGAGAAAGCTCTTCCCCAGAGGAACCCATGTTAGAGGCACAAGAGTGTTCTGAGCCAGTGTGGATGAGAAAGCTGCAGAGTAACATGGCTAAACTAGCGAAGAAATTCTGAGGAACAGACAAAGCATTGGAGACAATCTGTGGAAGATGCTCTATTTGCTGATTCTTCCACATCATCCACTCGGGACCCCTCCAGTTTCCAGAAAAGGTCCCTGGCCCAAATTATGCAAAGGGACACTGACACAGATTCCGACACTGAAGTCGACACTGGGGATTTGAGGGGGGTAGACCCCACACTGGCTAAGAGCATTCAATGTATGATAGTCGCTATAAAAGAGGTGTTGGAATTTACTGACACAACACCTCCACCCTGAGGAAAAAGATTATTTTAAATTAAATTAAAAAAACAGGTGGTGACTTTTCCTCCGTCTGAAGACTTAAATACATTTTTTTGAGGAATCCTGGGCTAACCCGGAAAAGAAATGTGCTATCCCTAAAAGGTTGCGGGTAGCATACCCTTTCCCAGAAGAGGATAGGCGTAAGTGGGAGTCACAGCCAGTGATAGACACCTCAGTTTCTAGGTTGTCAAAGAAAATCATTTTACCTGCCCCAGGGTCAGCTTCATTAAAAGAACCTGCTGACTGCAAATTAGAGACGACTTTAAAGTCCATCTATGTTGCTACGGGTATATTACTCAGGCCCACAATTGCTTCTGTGTGGGTAGGTAACGCAGTCGAAAAGTGGGCAGATAACTTGATTGTTAATATTGACACAGTCGATAAAGATTACATGCTGCAAATTCTAGGTCATATCAAAGATTCTGCAGGTTATTTGGTTAAGGCTATGAAGGACGTAGGCTTACTGGGCTCACGGGCCTATGCTATGGCGGTTTCAGCCCGCAGGGCACTCTGGATACGCCAATGGAATGCTGACGCAGAATCCAAAAGAAATATTGAGGGGCTCCCATACAATGGTTAAGCCCTCTTTGGAGAGAAATTAGATGCCATGATATCAACTACTATATCTGGAAAGTCAGCATTTCTGCCGTGGCAGCTGCGCCGGCTAAAAAAGTATATAATTCTCCATATGCAGTCCTTTCAGCACAACAAGTACAAAAAGGCTAAAAGTACCCCTTTTTTCACAGGAAAAGGGAGAGGAAAAAGTAGAAAACCTACAACACCCTCTGGCTCCCAAGAGCAGAAGTCAGCAACTACTTCTGCAAAAACCACAGCATGACGCTGGGGCTCCTTTGCGGGAGTGCGATTGGGTGGGGGCACTTCTACTATTTTTCAGCCAGGTCTGGCTTCGCTCAGACCTGGACCCTTGGATTTTACAGATAATATCCCAAGGGTCAGGAATAGGCGGTCAGCTGCGTCTCACCTAGCAGCGCGCTGGTGTGCAGGCCTCCGGAGGTCATGGCCCCAGTCGCGGCTGCATGGATGCGCTGACCGCGAGCGTCATCTCCCGTGTCGCTGAGTACCCCTGAGTCTGGTCCTGCGTTTGTGTTCCGCTGTGTGCCGGCATCCGGTCTGTATGAATGCTGCTATGACTCCTGCACTCAGCTAATCCCGGCATCTAATCCAGCCCTGTGTTTCCAGCCAGAACACTGCGACCAATCACTGCAGAACAAGGGGTATAAATTCCTGTCCGGGGCTCACTCTCATCGCCTTGGACAACAAGTCACATACCCTGTGTCTAGTTCTCCCAGTTCCTGCGTTCCTGTTTCCAGCGTTCCCCTGTGGTTACCTCATTTGTTCCAGCTTCCATTTCTACAGCTCTCCTGTTACTCCGGACTTCAGCTACATCCAGCTTCAAACCCATCAGCAGTAAGAGACTCTCCTCAGGTGTTCTTTCTCATTACTTACCTGTGCACTAATTGTCAGCATACCATCTGTGCAACTCAGCCCTATAACATCTACTGGCTTAGAGACTGTCTCCTGCTTTAGCCTAAGTGTGGCTATATGGACTTGTACTTTACAGAGACTGTGAGTTACTCATATATTCCGGAGTTCTGCTTTCCTAACCATTATCAGTTTACCCTGTGTTATTCAGAGACTGTGTATTTCCAAATACTACTGGAGTTCTGTTATTTCACCTGCATTCATTATCAAGTTATTTTACGTTCTGCTGCAAGAGACTTTTATGTTGTTTGGATTCAGTTACCTGTCATAGTTTTCCACATTACCGGTTTCCATTGTATTCAGTATTATACCATCTGCTTTGCATTAATAAATATCAGCGCTTATGCGCAGGACTTTCATATTGCCTCCCCGCTTTGTACATTGCACCAACACTGACCCACTAGCGCCCCCGCTGGGGACAGACAAAACCAGAGACCTGACAGTTTGTCCGAGGCCCATGGACCCGGACGGTGGTCAGAGTGTGGGGTCAGGGACACTCCAAGGCTTAGTGTCACGACTAGATGGTCAAGAGGCTGCGCAGCAGCAGATTATACAATACCTGCAGGAAATGTCTTCTCGCTTAGATACTCTGCAACAGTCATTCCAACTTCAGCTCCTCCAGTGTCCCCATCAGTTTCTGCTCCTTTTCCTAGTTCCATAGTTTCTAGCTCTCCAGTTGCTTCTATTCCAATGTCTTGAATCTATCTTCCTACACCAAGTAAATTTGATAGTAATCCTAAAATGTGTCGTGGATTTTTGAATCAATGCGAAGTCCACTTTGAATTGCAACCACAGAACTTTCCAACACCTAGAGCAAAGGTTGCATATATTGTCTCTCTTTTAGCTGGTTCTGCTCTGAATTGGGTCTCTCCGCTGTGGGAGCGAGCAGATGCATTGCTGAATAATTATACAGAGTTTGTTGCCGCATTCCGACGCATCTTTGACGAGCCTGGGCGTACGACTTCTGCTTCCTCAGACCTCCATCAGATCCGCCACGGAACACGTACTGTGGGTCAGTACGTCATTCAGTTCCAGACATTGGCATCAGAGGTGAAGTGGAACAACCAGGCATTGGTTGCCGCCTTCTGGCATGGTCTGTCTGACCGCATAAAGGATGAATTGACTACCCGAGATCTACCAGAGCAACTGGAGGCCCTAATCTCTCTATGTGTCAAGTTGGATCTACGTTTATGAGAGCAAGCCTGTGAACGCTCTCGAGGTGATCTTCGCAAGCACCGAGTTATGCTTCCTGTACAGTCTCCACCTATTACTGCTGACGAACCTATGCAGGTAAACAAATTTCAGTTAACACCTGAGGAGCGGTCCAGAAGATTAAAGGGAAGACTGTGTCTCTATTGTGCTGCTGATGGTCATCTGATTGGTTCCTGACCTGATCGGTCGAGAAACGCCAGGTCCTAACTTGCAAAGGAGGAGTCAATTTAGGGACCTTGAATAAAGCTCCTTCATCTCAAGACCTAATATTGCCTGTGACTTTGGAAATGCCAGATGGACTCCAGTCTTTGTCCGCTTTAGTGGATTGTGGTGCTGCTGGGAATTTTATCACACAAGCTGCAGTGGATAGACTTTCTCTCCCAGTGTCAAAGTTGTCTCATCCGGTTTATCTTACTGCCGTAGACGGGAGCCGTATTGCTGAAGGATCCATCACTCAGCAGACCAAGTCGGTAGTTCTGGGAGTGGGCTTCCTGCATTCTGAGCTCATCAAATTCCTGGTCATACCAAAAGCTACCTATGACATTGTACTGGGTATGCCTTGGCTTCAATTGCACAATCCACAATTTGACTGGTCTACCTTACAGTTGATGGCGTGGAGTCCCTCCTGTCTCCATTCATGCTTAGCTCAAGTATGTCCAATAAAATCCACAAGTGTAAAACCTCAGTCTGGCCTTCCAGAGGCCTATCAGGAATTCACTGACGTCTTCAGTGAGAAAGCTGCTCTGATGTCTTGCCGCCTCATCGAGAATGGGACTGTCCCATCGATTTGGTCCCCAGGGAGCAAGCCACCTAGAGGGCGAACATACCCTCTTTCAGTTCCAGAGACTCAAGCAATGAGCGAATATATAAAGGAAAATTTACAGAAAGGGTTTATCCATCCATCTTCTTCCCCGGTCGGTGCGGGATTCTTCTTCGTTAAGAAGAAGGATGGAGGACTACGCCCCTGTATTGATTATCGGGGTTTAAATGACATCACGATTAAAAACAGCTACCCGTTACCTCTCATCACAGAGTTGTTTGACAGAGTCAGAGGTGCCTCCATCTTCACGAAACTGGATCTCCGCGGGGCTTACAATCTAATCAGGATTCGAAGTGGTGATGAGTGGAAAACCGCCTTCAATACTCGTGATGGCCACTATGAATATCTAGTGATGCCCTTCGGTTTGAGTAATGCCCCGGCTGTGTTTCAAAACTTTGTCAACAAAGTATTTAGAGATCTCCTGTATGAGTGTGTGGTAGTTTACCTCGATGACATCCTGATATTTTCCCGTGATTTAGTTACTCATCGCCAACAGGTAAAAGAGGTTCTTCGACGTCTTCGACAGAATCATCTGTATGGCAAACTATCTAAATGCACGTTTGAAGCTTCTTCAATATCTTTCCTGGGATACATCATTTCCAGAACAGACCTTCAAATGGACCCAGCTAAACTAGAAGCCATAGAGAACTGGTCTCTTCCAACAACACTCAAGTCAGTTCAACATTTTATTGGCTTCGCTAACTACTACAGGAAGTTTATTAAGGGCTTTTTCACATTAATAGCCCCAATTACCTGCCTAACCCAAAAAGGGGGAAATCCTTCCCAATGGTCTGATGAAGCGCTGTCTGCTTTTCATAAAATAAAACAGGCTTTTATTTCAGCTCCCGTGTTACAACAGCAAGATGTCAACAAGGCCTTCATCTTGGAAGTAGACGCCTCAACGGTTGGCGTGGGCGCAGTCCTGTCCCAGGTGGGCGTTGATGGTAAGACTCACCCTTGCAGGTTTTTCTCTCGTAGATTCTTGCCCGCAGAAATTATCTATACCATCGGTGACCAGGAGCTGTTGGCAATCAAATTGGCCCTTGAAGAATGGAGATATCTGCTGGAGGGTGCGAGATTCCCTATTGCCATCTACATGGATCACAAGAACCTGCTTTACTTGAAGGCAGCGCAGTGTCTGAATCCCCGGCAAGCAAGGTGGGCCCTATTCTTTTCTCGTTTTGATTTTAAGTTGATGTTTAGACCTGGCTCACAAAATGGTAAGGAAGATGCATTATTTTGCTCTATGAGTTCAACTGAGGAATCATCAGAACAAACTGCTCGACCCATATTAAATCCTGTGGTGTTCGCAGCTACAGGGGTATCCCAAGTTCCACCTCCAGGCAAGATGTTTGTCTCTCCTGAGCTTCGTCCAAATCTCCTGTCCTGGGCTCATACGTCTAAATTTACTGGTCACCCTGGAGTCCTAAAAACTTTCAAGTTTCTGTCCCAAACTTATTGGTGGCCTCATATGAAAGTAGATGTTCAAGAATTCATAGCTTCATGTCCCAAATGTGCTCAGCACAAAGTTCCTCGTCAGGCTCCTGCAGGCCAATTGCTACCAAATTCCATTCCCAAGCGCTGCTGGTCTCATTTATCAATGGACTTTATTTCAGACCTTCCTCCCTCTAATGGATATGATACCATCTGGGTAGTGGTTGATAGGTTTTAAAAAATGGCACACTTCATTCCACTCATGGGGTTACCCTCTGCTCCAAAGCTGGCACAGTTATTTCTTCGTGAAATCTTTAGGTTACATGGACTTCCAACCGAAATAATATCTGACCGTGGTGTACAGTTTGTGGCAAAGTTTTGGAGGGCTCTATGTTCTGCGCTACAAGTCAAACTTAAGTTCTCTACGGCCTATCACCCTCAAACAAATGGGCAGACGGAGAGGGTAAATCAAGAGCTTGAGACCTATCTAAGACTGTATATTTCCTCTTTACAGGATGACTGGGTAGATTTATTGCCTTGGGCGGAGTTTGCTCATAATTTCCGTTATCATACTTCTACAGATACAACTCCTTTTTTCGCAGTTTATGGTCAACATCCTAGAGTACCGGATTTCCAAGATTTACCCGTCATAGACGTGCCTGCAGCTGCTTCTGCTCTTCAGCGGTTCTCTCAAATTTGGAAGAAGATTCATCTATCTCTTAAAAAGGTTTCTCAACGGTATAAAATGTTTGCTGATTGAAAGAGACGAGCAGTTCCTAGTTTAAAGCCAGGCGACAAAGTCTGGTTATCTACTCGGAATCTCCGTCTCAGAGTTCCTTCGATGAAATTTGCTCCACGGTTTATTGGACCATTTCCAGTAGAAAGTGTTATTAATCCGGTGGCTTATAAATTAAAACTGCCTTCCTATTTGAAAGTTCCCAACTCATTCCATATTTCTCTCCTCAGACCACTAATTCTCAATCGTTTCCAGAGAGCGCTTCCAGTAGGCCCAAAGGTACAAACTCATCGGGGCGTGGAATACGAGGTGGAAAAGATCTTGGACTCTCGTCATCGCTACGGTAATTTGCAATACCTAATTGACTGGTCTGGATATGGTCCTGAAGAGAGGAGTTGGGTAAACGCTACGGATGAGCACGCTCCACGGTTGGTACAAGCCTTCCACAGACTCTTCCCTGCCAAGCCTCATGGGTGTTCGGTGCCCACCCAAAAAGGAGGGGGTACTGTCAGGAATCGGCGGTCAGCTGCGTCTCCCCTACCAGCGTGCTGGTGTGCAGGCCTCCGGAGGTCATGGCCCCAGTCGAGGCTGCATGGATGCGCTGACCGCGAGCGTCATCTCCCATGTCGCTGAGTACCCCTGAGTCTGGTCCTGCGTTTGTGTTCCGCTGTGTGCCGGCATCTGGTCTGTATGGATGCTGCTATGACTCCTGCACTCAGCTAATCCCGGCATCTAATCCAGCCCTGTGTTTCCAGCCAGAACACTGCAACCAATCACTGCAGAGCAAGGGGTATAAGTTCCTGTCCGGGGCTCACTCTCATCGCCTCGGACAACGAGTCACATACCCTGTGTCTAGTTCTCCCAGTTCCTGCATTCCTGTTTCCAGCGTTCCCCTGTGGTTACCTCATTTGTTCCAGCTTCCATTTCTACAGCTCTCCTGTTACTCCGGACTTCAGCTACATCCAGCTTCAAACCCATCAGCAGTAAGAGACTCTCCTCAGGTGTTCTTTCTCATTACTTACCTGTGCACTAATTGTCAGCATACTATCTGTGCAACTCAGCCGTATAACATCTACTGGCTTAGAGACTGTCTCCTGCTTTAGCCTAAGTGTGGCTATATGGACTTGTGCTTTACCGAGACTGTGAGTTACTCATATATTCCGGAGTTCTGCTTTCCTAACCATTATCAGTTTACCCTGTGTTATTCAGAGACTGTGTATTTCCAAATACTACTGGAGTTCTGTTATTTCACCTGCATTCATTAACAAGTTATTTTACGTTCTGCTGCAAGAGACTTTTATGTTGTTTGGATTCAGTTACCTGTCATAGTTTTCCACATTACCGGTTTTCATTGTATTCAGTATTATACCATCTGCTTTGCATTAATAAATATCAGCGCTTATGCGCAGGACTTTCATATTGCCTCCCCGCTTTGTACATCGCACCAACACTGACCCACTAGCGCTCCCGCCGGGGACAGACAAAACCAGAGACCTGACACCAAGGTTACAAGTTGGAATTTACAGATCTGCCCCCATGCAGATTTTTTCAAATCAGCCTTACCAGTTTCTGCTCAGGACAGAGCAAATGTCCTGAATGCAATACACAAATTATGTCAAGACAACGTAATTGCCTTGGTTCCTGCGAACAAAGGAATCAAGGCTTTTATTCAAGCCTGTTTGTAGTGCCGAAGCCGAATGGCTCGGTCAGGCCGATTTTAAACCTAAAATCTCTGAATCTTTATTTAAAAATATTCAAATTCAAGATGGAATCCTTGAGAGTGGTGATTTCCAGGTTGGAAGAAAAGGAATTTCTGGTGTCAGTGGACATCAAGGATGCTTACTTGCATGTCCCCATTTACCCACCACATCAAGCATACCTGAGCTTTGCAGTTCAGGACTGCCACTAACAATTCCAGACATTACCGTTCGGGCTCTCCACGGCTCCGAGAATATTCACCAAGGTGATGGCAGAGATTATGGTTCTCCTTCGCAAACAAGGAGTCAACAAAATTCCATACCTGGACTATCTCCTCATAAAAGCGAGATCCTGGGACAAGCTAATCCAGAATATAGCGTTATCCCTGACGGTACTTCAACAGTACGGTTGGACCATCAACTTTCAAAAATCTCAGTTGGAACCGATGATGAGGTTATCATTTTTGGGAATGATACTGGACACCGAGGTACAGAAAGTATTTCTACCACTGGAAAAGGCTCAGGAGATCCAGAGCATGGTCAAACAACTTTTAAGACCAAGAACAGTATCAATTCATCAGTGCATTCGCCTGTTGGGGAAAATGGTAGCGGCTTACGAGGCGCTACAATATGGCCGATTCCATGCCAGGGTCTTCCAGTGGGACCTACTGGACAAATGGCCTGGGTCTCATCTCCACATGCATCAAAAGATAATCTTATCAGCAAAAGCCAGAATTTCGCTCCTGTGGTGGCTACAAATGTCTCACCTCCTGGAGGGATGCAGGTTCTGGATCCTGGTGACCACAGATGCAAGTCTCCGAGGATGGGGATCAGTCACGCTAGGCGAAACCTTCCAAGGAAGGTGGTAAAGTCAAGAAACTCGACTTCACATAAACATTCTGGAATTGAGAGCTGTGTACAACAGTCTTCATCAAGCGGCACACCTTCTTCAAGGTCGTCCTATACAGATCCAGTCAGACAATGTAATGGCAATAGCTTACATAAACTGTCAAGGTGGAACAAAAAGCATAGCGTCAATGGCAGAGGTGACAAAGATACTCCTCTGGGCGGAAAGACATGCAAAAGCTCTGTCAGCAATTTTCATTCCAGGAGTGGACAACTGGGAAGCAGACTTCCTCAGCAGATCTCCATCCAGGAGAATGGGGCCTCCACCCAGAAGTCTTTGCGGAGGTGGCAAGTCATTGGGGCGTTCCTCAAATGGATATGATGGCATCACGCCTCAACAGGAAGCTTCAGAAATATTGTTCCAGGTCCAGAGACCCACAAGCAATAGCAATAGATGCACTGGTGACCCAGTGGGTGTTTCGGTCGGTGTATCTGTTCCCTCCATTTCCACTCATTCCAAAAGTTCTCAAGATCATCAGAAGAACAAGAGTTCGAGCAATACTCATTGCTCCAGATTTGCCAAGGAGGGCTTGGTATCCAGATCTTCAAGAGTTATTACTGGAAGATCCTCGGCCTCTTCCACTTCGCGAGGACCTGCTTCAGCAGGGGCCGTTAGTTTATCAGGATTTACCGCGGTTGCGTTTGATGGCATGGCTGTTGAGCACCAGATCCTAGCCCGTAAGGGTATTCCCAATGAAGTCATTCCCACACTTATTCTGGCCAGGAAAGGGGTAATGTCCAAACATTACCATCGGATTTGGAGAAAATATGTATCTTGGTGTGAATCCAAGAAGTCTCCTGCGGTGGAGTTTCAAATAGGACAGGTGGGTGTGGATGCTGGATTGAGATTAGGATCTATCAAGGTTCAGATTTTGGCCTTGTCAGTTTTCTTTCAGAAACAATTGGCTCCTCTTCCTGAGGTCCAGACATTCGTGAAGGGGTTCTGAGCATCCAACCTCCCTTTGTGCCTCCTGCGGCGCCATGGGATCTTAATGTGGTGTTGCAGTTCCTTAAATCGGACTGATTTGAGCCTCTACAAGAGGTAGAGTTGAAGTTTCTCACTTGGAAAGGGGTCATGCTGTTGGCCTTGGCCTCAGGCAGACGGGTGTCTGAGTTAGGAGCTCTCTCACATAAGAGTCCTTACTTAATATTTCATGAAGATAGGGCTGAACTGAGAACACGTCAGCACTTTCTTCCGAAGGTTGTGTCTTCTTTTCATATCAACCAACCAGTGGTGGTGCCAATGCCTTCTAACACCTCAGCCGTCTCAAAATCCTTGGTCGTCAGAGCGTTGAGGATTTATGTTGCAAGAACGGCTAGGATAAGGAAAACAGAATCTTTGTTTATCCTCTATGACCCCAACAAGATTGGGGGTCCTGCTTCTAAGCAGACTATTGCGCGCTGGATCAGGAGTACCATTCAGCACGCTCATTCCACGGCAGGATTGCCATTACCGACTTCGGTAAAAGCCCACTCTACTAGGAAACTGGGTTCATCCTGGGCGGCTGCCCGGGGTGTCTCGGCTTTGCAAATCTGTCGAGCCGCTACTTGGTCAGGAGCAAACACGTTTGCTAAGTTTTATAAGTTTGACACCTTGGCTGCTGACGACCTAAAATTTGTTCAGTCAGTTCTGCAGGAACATTAGCACTTTCCCACCTGTACTGGAAGCTTTGGTATATCCCCATGGCACTAAAATCGACCCCAGCATCCTCTAGGACGTAAGAGAAAATAGGATTTTAATAACCTACCGGTAAATCCTTTTCTCGTAGCCCGCAGAGGATGCTGGGCGCCCGCCCAGTGCTCCATTTTTCCTGCTGATTACGTTTAAAAATTTTTACACACTTGTGTTTAGATGTTGACAGCTGTTGCTGTTACATTATACATGCTGGTTGGCATGAATTATGTTAAAGGCCATGTTAGCCAACATGTTTCTTGTGTATGGTGTGAGCTGGTGTGAATCTCGCCACAGGTTTATTAGTAAATCCTCTCAAGATTATGTACGTGTCCTCGGGCACAGTTCCTATACTGAGGTCTGGAGGAGGGGCATAGAGGGAGGAGCCAGTTCATACTGTTAAAAAGTCTTAAAGTGCCGAAGGCTCCTGCGGAACCGTCTATACCCCATGGTACTAAAATGGACCCCAGCATCCTCTACGGACTACGAGAAAAGGATTTACCGGTAGGTTATTAAAATCCTATTTTTTCACATACAGCAGACAGGGCACCCCTTTCAGATCCAGCAGAGAGAGCACCCCTTTTTCAGATACAGCAGACAGAGAGAGCACCCATTTCAGATACAGCAGGCAGAGAGAGCACCCCTTTCAGATACAGCAGATAGAGAGAGCACCCCACTCAGATACAGCAAGCCACAAAAAAAAAGAGAGAGCACCCTTTTTTCAGATACAGCAGACAGAGAGCACCCTTTTTCAGATACAGCAGACAGAGAGAGCACCCTTTCAGATACAGCAGACAGACAAAGCACCCCTTTCAGATACAGCAGAGAGAGCACCCATTTCAGATACAGCAGATAGAGAGAGCACCCTTTTTTCAGATACAGCAAGCCAAAAAAGATTCTGGTGGGGGAAGCGGGGGGGGGGGGGGGGGGGGCAGGGGACAGGAAAATCAATGCTTGCGATAAGCCACATTTAATGTGTTTTGCAAAATAACATGTTACAATACAAAACACCAGGGTTCTGTCATTTTCATATGAGTACTGTAAAGCATTTGTTACAAAATTATATCTTAGCAAGTCAACTCATAAATACATCAGCAACACAATTACCATATAAATAGTTCGCTGAGACAATGGGCCAGATGTAATGCAGTGTGAAATGGCCACAGCTCCAAGATTCCGCCCGTAATCGTAAGTTCTTTTTAAAGAAGCCAACAACTACAAGGCGAAACCAGGTTGGTTTTGCCTAGTAAATGATTGCAGCTTTAAAAAAAAAAAGTATGAGTTTGGCCGGAATCTCGCAGCTTCGGCCATTTCACACTGCATTACATCCGGCCCAATGAGTACCAATAAGTCCACTTGTACCCTTATGCACAGTAAGCAGTTTTAAAGGGATCCGAATCAGAAAAAAATACTGTAAACAATATGGCATGCACAATGTGGGTGCAAAAATAGCAAGGTAATACTGTCATGGGTTATCTGCGGACTTCAAATATCAACTCAGAGACCAAAAGGGTCCAGCAATGAAACATATATAAGAATGAGTATATTTGCTTATTAATTCTTCAAGCAGCAGATTGTACATACAAACAGCATCACACATAAAACTGATACAATACTGAGAAACCTAAAGATAGTACAGCTGCAGCATAAGTAACTCTGAATTATTTTAATACTAAAAATGGTCCTGTAAGGGTCTGCACAATGGCCCTCATTCCGAGTTGTTCGCTCGCAAGCTGCTTTTAGCAGATTTACTCACGCTAAGCCGCCGCCTACTGGGAGTGAATCTTAGCATCTTAAAATTGCGAACGACGTATTCGCAATATTGCGATTACACCTCTCTTAGCAGTTTCTGAGTAGCTCCAGACTTACTCGGCATCTGCGATCAGTTCAGTGCTTGTCGTTCCTGGTTTGACGTCACAAACACACCCAGCGTTCGCCCAGACACTCCTCCGTTTCTCCAGCCACTCCCGCGTTTTTCCCAGAAACTGTAGCGTTTTTTCCCACACGCCCATAAAACGGCCAGTTTCCGCCCAGTAACACCCACTTCCTGTCAATCACACAACGATCACCAGAACGATGAAAAAGCCGTGAGTAAAATTCCTAACTGCATAGCAAATTTACTTGGCGCAGTCGCACTGCGGACATTGCGCATGCGCACTAAGCGGAAAATCGCTGCGATGCAAAAAAAATTACAGAGCGAACAACTCGGAATGACCACCAATATCAATATTGCTCAGAAAACCTGTCATGCACATGTAATGAATACTGATTGATCCAATGCTGTGTTTGCCGGCACCTGTGAGGTGGTGTAGTGACAATACAGAGAAATTTAAGAATAATGCAGTTGCAGCATAAGTAACTCTGCATAATCTTAATGATAAAAATGGTCTGTAAGGGTCTGGACTAGAGATGTGCACCGGACATTTTTCAGGTTTTGTGTTTTGGGTTTGGATTCGGTTCCGCGGCCATGTTTTGGATTCGGACACGTTTTGGGAAAACCTCCCTGAAAATTCTTTGTCGGATTCGATGTGATTTGGATTCGGGTGTTTTTTTTTAAAAAAAAACCCTCAAAAACAGCTTAAATCATAGAATTTGGGGGTAATTTTGATCCTATAGTATTATTAACCTCAATAACCACAATTTCCACTCATTTCCAGTCTATTCTGAACACCTCACACCTAACAATACTATTTTTAGTCCTAAAATTTGCACCGAGGTCGCTGGATGACTAAGCAAAGCGACCCAAGAGGGCGGCACAAACACCTGGCCCATCTAGGAGAGGCACTGCAGTGTCAGTCAGGATGGCACTTAAAAAAAATTGGCCCCAAACAGCACATGATGCAAAGAAAAGAGAAAAAGAGGTGTACTGTGGTCGCTGGATGGCTAAGCTAAGCGACACAAACACCTCAATATCACAGGAATTATTTGTTCTAATCAATGGTATTATTGGTCCAAATCACTGGAAGAAAATGACAAAATCACTGGAATTATTCGTTCTAATTATTCGTTCTATTATTGGTCCAAATCACTAGAAGAAAATGACAAAATCACTGGAATTATTCGTTCTAATCAATGGTATTATTGGTCCAAACCACTGGAAGAAAATGGAATGGATGGACACTTGCAGTGACACAGAGCTGCAAGATACAGCAATGGCCTACTGTACAACTATATACTGTTAGTCACCAAAATGCTGCGCTGTAATACTAGAAGCTATAGAAAAGTATATATATTATTGTATATATCAGTACAGACAGAGCAGTGTAACTGTGACCCATGTGTCCTGACAAGCAGTATAGAAGCTATTGAAAAGTATGTATAATATTACTGTATATCAGTACAGAGCGGTATAACTGGGACCCATGTGTCCTGACAAGCAGTATAGAAGCTATAGAAAAGTATACATATTACTGTATATCAGTAGTAGTACAGAGCGGTGTAACTGTGACACATGTGTGTCCTTACAAGCAGTATAGAAGCTATAGAAAATGATTTAAAATTATTGTATATATCAGTACAGAGCGGTGTAACTGTGACACATGTGTGTCCTGAAAAGCAGTATAGAAGCTATAGAACACTATATATATTACTGTATATCAGTACAGAGCGGTGTAACTGTGACACATGTGTGTCCTGACAAGCAGTATAGAAGCTCTAGAAAATGATTTAAAATTATTGTATATATCAGTACAGAGCGGTGTAACTGTGACACATGTGTGTCCTGACAAGTAGTATAGAAGCTATAGAAAACTATATATATTACTGTATATCAGTAGTAGTACAGAGCGGTGTAACTGTGACACATGTTTGTCCTGACAAGCAGTATAGAAGCTATAGAAAATGATTTAAAATTATTGTATATATCAGTACAGAGCGGTGTAACTGTGACACATGTGTGTCCTGACAAGCAGTATAGAAGCTATAGAAAACTAGATATATTACTGTATATCAGTACAGAGCGGTATAACTGTGACCATGTGTCCTGACAAGCAGTATAGAAGCTATAGAAAAGTATATATAATATATACTGGTGGCCCCCAGTCCCCACAATGCAGCACACTGATCAGATATTTGCAGCACACTGAGCACAGATTAAGGAGCTTTTCAGGGAGAGAACGCTGCCACGTCCTCTCCGTTCAATCTCCAATGCATGAGTGAAAATGGCGGCGACGCGCGGCTCCTTATATAGAATACGAATCTCGCGAGAATCCAACAGCGGGATGATGACGTTCGGGCGCGTTCTGGTTAACCGAGCAAGGCGGGAAGATCCGAGGCTGCCTCGGAACTGTGTAAAATGGGTGAAGTTCGGGGGGGTTCGGATCCCGAGGACCTGAACCCGCTCATCTCTCATCTGCACAATATGAATATCGATCAGAAAACCTGTCATGCACATGTAATGAATCCTGATTGATTCAATGCTGTGTTTGCCAGCACCTGTGAGGTGGTGTACATTGAAACAATACTGAGAAAGCTAAGGATAATGCAGTTGCAGCATAAGTAACTCTGCATAATCTTAATGATAAAAATGGTCTGTAAGGGTCTGCACAATATCAATATTGCTCAGAAAACCTGTCATGCACATGTCATGAATCCTGAATGAGTCAATGCTGTGTCTGCCGTCACCTGTGAGGTGGTGTAGTCAGCGGCGTAACTAGAAATTTTTCTCCCCCAAGCCAAAAAATTCTCGGCCCCCCCCCACCCATCCCCCATAATTGGCACTAGCAAAGGAATAAACCTGCGTGCGCCACAAAAGGGGTGTGGCTTCATTTAAATGGGCGTGTCTTCACATAAAGGGCGTGGCATTGAAGGAAAAGACTACCTTATACCCTAGTTTTGCAACCTGCACGCCCAGATGCTGGCTACCACAGGAAAGAAAAATAATCCTGATTTATGCCCCTTACATTATTTGTCATTTTTCCTCCTTATAGTAATGCCCAGTATACATTATGCCACATACTGCAATGGCCAATAGACATTATGCCACACACAATAATGCACATGACACAATATGCACACACCATAATGCCCCCGACACTTTATGCCACACACCGTAATGCCTGTGACACATTATGACAGGAATCGCCATGCCCATTATACATTATGCTACACACTGCAATGCCCCTGATACATTATAGCACATACAATGCCTGTGACACATTATGACACACACCGCAATGACCCTGAGACATTATACCACATACCACAATGCCCGTGATATAGTATACCACACACCGTAATGCCTGACACATTATGACACACACCGCAATGTCCGTGATACATTATGCCACACACTTCAATGACCCTGAGACATTATACCACATACCACAATGCCCGTGATATAGTATACCACACACCGTAATGCCTGTGACACATACCGCAATGCCCGTTGTTATTATTATTATTATTATCCTTTATTTATATGGTGCTACACGGGTTCCGCAGCACCCAATTACAGAGTACATAAACAAATAATCAAACATGAAAACAGCAACTTACAGTTGACGACAATATAGGACAAGTACAGGGTAAATAAACATAGCTACATCAGCAGATGACACTGGAATAAGTATCAGGTGGCAGAAGACTGCTAGATGTGGTGCAGTTGAAGATTATTAAAGTAAGAAAAGGGTAAGCACATGAGGGAATAGGGTCCTGCTCGTGAGAGCATACACCGCAATGCCCGTTATACATTATGCCACACTGCAATGCCCCTGAGACATTATACCACATACCACAATGCCCGTGATATAGTATGCCACACACCGTAATGCCTGTGACACATTATGACACACACCGCAATGTCCGTGATACATTATGCCACACACCGCAATGCCCTTTACACATTAAGTCCTACAGTAAGGCTGCTAATTACTTTTAAATTACCTGCTCATTGCCAGGGGTTTCATGCTCTTGGTTTCATGCACGGTGCCAGGGGTTTTCATGCTCAGGGTGTCATGCTCGTTGCCAGGGGTTTCATGCACTGGGTGTCATGCTCATTGCCAGGGGTTTCATGCTCTTGGTTCCATGCACGGTGCCAGGGGTTTTCATGCTCAGGGTGTCATGCTCATTGCCAGGGATTTCATGCACTGGGCATCATGCTCGTTGCCAGGGTTTTCATGCACTGGGTGTCATGCTCGTTGCTAGGGGGTAATGCTT
The DNA here is from genome assembly GCF_028390025.1 of Pseudophryne corroboree. Taxonomy (NCBI): domain Eukaryota; kingdom Metazoa; phylum Chordata; class Amphibia; order Anura; family Myobatrachidae; genus Pseudophryne; species Pseudophryne corroboree. The sequence goes on along the minus strand of NC_086448.1, from coordinate 381,944,591 downwards.
TTTGCTAGGGCTGTGCTCCCAGTGCCACATATGCCCCCAGTGCCAGATATTCCCCACAGTGCCAGGTACACACATGCCCCCAATGCCAAATATGCCCCCCCCAAGTGCCAGGTACACATATACCCCCCAGTGTCACATATGCCCCCTCGGTGCCACATATGCTCCCCCAGGTACAGCTCCCCCCTGCTCCCCGCTGTGAAGGAGGGACACGGAGGGCACAGCGCGCACCTCTCCTGTGTCCCTCCTGCGTCTCCGGCGTGTCTGTTAAATGAAGTGCCGGTTTGTGAGCCAATCAGAGCTCACGAATGGGCACTTCATTTAATAGACACGCCGGAGACGCAGGAGGGACACAGGAGGGACCCAGGAGAGGCGCGTGCTGTGCCCTCCGTGTCGTTCCTTACAGCAGCGGCTAGGGAAGGAGGGAGATAGCAGATTGACATGCGGACGCCTCGTCCGCATGTCAATCTGCACTAAATCAGTGGCGGCACCCCCCGCAGCCCTGCGCCTCCAAGCCACCGCGAGGGTTGCGGGGGCAGTAGTTACGCCACTGGGTGTAGTAACAATACTGAGAAACCTGAGGATAATGCAATTGCTACTAAAGTAATAGTAATCATATAACCATTAAATGCTGTGCAGTTACACAGCTTAAGGAGCATAGAAACAATAGGCTTTGTGCCATAGCTTGCTCCAAGTTGTCTAAATGGTGAATGTACACATGGTCAGTGTAAAGTAGATAGCAAGTACAGCCATAATGAGAGGCATCAATGAGTGGCAGCGATGAGTGGTATCTACAATGGTGTCCAAGAGTTATGGGCCCTACACACTTGAGATCCGCTGCCGAGCTGCCCCACTCCCCGCGTCACCTGGCTCCATAGCAGTGCAGGCAAATATGGATGAGATTGTCCATATTGGCCTGCATGCACAAGTGATGGGGCAGCAATGATGAACGAGCGTGGGGCCGCGCATCGTTCATCTCTTGTGCCTCCACACTGAAAGATATGAATGGTATCTCGTTCATTAATGAACGAGATCGTTCATATCTTTCAGTATTATCGCCCAGTGTGTAGGGGGCATTAGAGTCAGAAATCCCCTCTGCAGCCTCTCTTCACTGAGCAGAGGGAGGGGAGAGAGTGATAGCAGACACTTCTGTTGGAAATAGAGTGAGTGTGGGTACCATATCCTGTGTGCGGTATTAGATGGTTCCTATTACATTGGCATTGCAGAGACCAAATGTGCCACAGGAACTTGGGCCCACACACTGAAAAGGGTACCTGGTAAGTGATGTGGGTGTAGTTACACACTATGTCATTCAGAACTTGTTACAAAGTAATTCCCTAAAAAGGTCCTCTATAAGCGAGAGTGAGGCTTGGAACGCACAGGAAGTGCGCATGCGCAATGGAGTGAAATACGTTTAAAAAGATTTACATTTAACATTACCATTCATTTCATTCTGAGGAAGCCACCGAGACTGGTCACAGGCGGGGAAACTTGTCAATTTGACCTGTTGTACACCAGCCGGTAATTAATTTATTTGGTCCCGCTGCTCTGGGAGAATCCAGCAGAAACTTTTGATCATATTGCACCTTACAGCGGTGTGGTGTGCTGATAGGAGCATTCAGCATGTCTTTGCAACTCAGACACAACTCAACTACAGACAGACGCTGTACAGCTTGGGGAGACAAGTCCCCATACCACCTTTGTCACCAATAAAATCTCCTCTGGATAAGACCGCGATTAAAGGATGGATTACCACCGGCCGGGAGGACTGCATCAAAGAGTGACTCCGTGGATGGGTAAAGTGTCCCTGCACCTTTTAAATAAATAATATAAGGTGTTTTCTCTCTGCTGGACACATATGTTAATAATTATCAGTCTCCACAAGTGATTAAATTTGCAGTGGATAAATTTAGTAAGCGCTCCTTAATTTTGGGACTTTATTACTATTTTACCGGGCGGTAATTAAATATATATATTTTTTTCAAATGTGTCTTTTATACGTTGTAACATAGTTCTTTTTTTAATATGTATGTATTATACAGATTATTAAACTGTTAAATTTGTCTAAATACCAGCGCTTTTTTCTCCACTAGTGGAAATTTTGTGCATGCTTATATTCAGGTGGGCTGAGTATACCTACTTAAAAGCAGCGAGTATTTAGACGACCGATTGTCAAAATCCTTTTTTTTCAGTGTGTAGAGGAGTCTCTGCCTTAATGTTGCCAGTAGCGGCTTCCCCCTGCAGCAGCAATCCGATCAGCTGATTCAGAACACTTTTTGGATTTAGTAAAATAAATGTAATTTATGCACTGCTACACATTTTCTTCAGTTAAACTTTTTGATTTTTTTGGACAGCTATCTGAATTTCTGTTTCCGTGATTTAGCTTCAGCAAAGTCATTGATAACTTTTTCCATGTTCATTTTTCTAGCCGTGTCACATTCGATTCTTAGGATTGAAAGACATTTCAGCAGCTCCTGAGACATTGTGCTTCGAAGGTAATTCTTGATTAATTTGAGTTTAGAGAATGATCTCTCACATGAAGCCACTGTGACTGGTATGGTCAAGAACAATAGAAAAGCTGTGCATACATTACCAAAGCTGCTTGCAATAGAACAGTTTTCCATGATCAGTATATGTGCAAAATCAGCTATGTTTTTTAACTTCTGAATGTCCACCTTTAATGCAGTTATCAAGGTTAGCAACTCTTTGGCTAGTGAGCTTGACAAAAAATTTGGATAAAATGCTACAATCTTATTTGCCGACTTTACAACTTCTTCATCTGTAGCCTTCAACAAGTTGGCAGGTATAAGAATGCCAAACCTGTCTACAACTTCCTTCATGCCTTTACACCTGTTTTTAAGCTGTGCAGTAACTACATCAAGTGTGGCATAGAACACATTAACTTTAAAAGCATCTTCAGGGTCTTTGAAGGGCTCATGTTTGGCCAAATCATCAAGTGTTTTGATACAGCGCGTAAGCGTTTTCTGTAAAAACTGGCATCAATCTTCCAAGTTTTTACTAATGTCACAGCTTCCTCCTTGGTTGGCTGATAATTCTTTCTTAGTTCAGTCATGTCATTGGTAGCCTGTGCCAGAAACTTTACACTTTTTGACAAGTCTGTATCTTTTGCCTGAAGAGACTTCGAAGTTGCTTGAACTGATTTCAGGACCTTGTACCAAATAACAAGGATGAAGACAAAAAAAGATTCCATAGCTTTTTTCAGGCCTTTAGCCTCAGGTTTTTCATTTGGTTTTTCTTCCAAAATAATATTTGTTAGTACCTTCATTACTGTAACAAATTGACACTTCACTGCCATTACAGCATCAAACCAACTAGCCCAGTGGTTTCCAAACTTTTTTGAATCACGGCGTCCTAGAATAATAAGAATTTACTCACCGGTAATTCTATTTCTCGTAGTCCGTAGTGGATGCTGGGAACTCCGTAAGGACCATGGGGAATAGACGGGCTCCGCAGGAGACTGGGCACTCTAAGAAAGAATTAGGACTACTGGTGTGCACTGGCTCCTCCCTCTATGCCCCTCCTCCAGACCTCAGTTAGGGAAACTGTGCCCGGAAGAGCTGACACTACAAGGAAAGGATTTGGAATCCCGGGTAAGACTCATACCAGCCACACTAATCACACCGTACAACTCGTGATAATTATACCCAGTAAACAGTATGAATAACAACTGAGCCTCACTGAACAGATGGCTCATAACAATAACCCTTTAGTTAAGCAATAACTATATACAAGTATTGCAGACAATCCGCACTTGGGACGGGCGCCCAGCATCCACTACGGACTACCGTAGAATTACCGGTGAGTAAATTCTTATTTTCTCTGACATCCTAGTGGATGCTGGGAACTCCGTAAGGACCATGGGGATTATACCAAAGCTCCCAAACGGGCGGGAGAGTGCGGATGACTCTGCAGCACCGAGTGAGCAAACTCAAGGTCCTCCTCGGCCAGGGTATCAAACTTGTAGAATTTTGCAAACGTGTTTGATCCCGACCAGGTAGCAGCTCGGCAAAGTTGTAAAGCCGAGACCCCTCGGGCAGCCGCCCAAGAAGAGCCCACCTTCCTCGTGGAATGGGCTTTTACTGATTTAGGATGCGGCAGTCCAGCCGCAGAATGTGCAAGTTGAATCGTGGAGCAGATCCAGCGAGCAATAGTCTGCTTAGAAGCAGGAGCACCCAGCTTGTTGGGTGCATGCAGGATAAACAGCGAGTCAGTCTTTCTGACTCTAGCCGTCCTGGAAACATAGAGTTTCAGGGCCCGGACTACGTCCAGCAACTTGGAAGCCTCCAAGTCCCGAGTAGCCGCAGGCACCACAATAGGTTGGTTCAAATGAAACGCTGATACCACCTTAGGGAGAAATTGGGGACGAGTCCTCAATTCTGCTCTGTCCATATGGAAGATCAGATAGGGGCTTTTACAGGACAAAGCCGCCATTTCTGACACCCGCCTAGCCAAGGCCAAAAGCATGACCACTTTCCACGTGAGATATTTTAATTCCACGGTCTGAAGTGGCTCAAACCAATGTGATTTTAGGAAATCCAACACAACGTTGAGATCCCAAGGTGCCACTGGGGGCACAAAAGGGGGCTGAATATGCAGCACTCCCTTAACAAACGTCTGAACTTCAGGCAGTGAAGCCAGTTCTTTTTGAAAGAAAATAGACAGGGCCGAAATCTGGACTTTAATGGATCCCAATTTTAGGCCCATAGTCACTCCTGACTGTAGGAAGTGCAGAAATCGACCCAGCTGAAATTCTTCTGTGGGGGCCTTCATAGCCTCACACCAAGCAACATATTTTCGCCATATGCGGTGATAATGTTTTGCTGTCACATCCTTCCTAGCTTTTATCAGCGTAGGAATGACTTCAACCGGAATGCCCTTTTCCATCAGGATCCGGCGTTCAACCGCCATGCCGTCAAACGCAGCCGCGGTAAGTCTTGGAACAGACAGGGCCCCTGCTGTAGCAGGTCCTGTCTGAGAGGCAGAGGACCTCAGAGGACCCCTCTGAGATCATTTCTTGTAGTTCCGGGTACCAAGACCTTCTTGGCCAATCCGGAACGATGAGTATAGTTCTTACTCCTCTCTTTCTTATTATCCTTAGCACCTTTGGTATGAGAGGAAGAGGAGGGAACACATAAACTGACTGGTACATAAACTATACAACTATATACTGTTAGTCACCAAAATGCTGCACTGTAATACTAGAAGCTATAGAAAAGTATATATATTATTGTATATATCAGTACAGGCAGAGCGGTGTAACTGTGACCCATGTGTCCTGACAAGCAGTATAGAAGCTATTGAAAAGTATATATAATATTACTGTAGATCAGTACAGAGCGGTGTAACTGTGACCCATGTGTCCTGACAAACAGTATAGAAGCTATAGAAAAGTATACATATTACTGTATATCAGTAGTAGTACAGAGCGGTGTAACTGTGACACATGTGTGTCCTGACAAGCAGTATAGAAGCTATAGAAAATTATTTAAAATTATTGTATATATCAGTACAGAGCGGTGTAACTGTGACACATGTGTGTCCTGACAAGCAGTATAGAAGCTATAGAAAACTATATATATTACTGTATATCAGTACTAGTACAGAGCGGTGTAACTGTGACACATGTGTGTCCTGACAAGCAGTATAGAAGCTATAGAAAATGATTTAAAATTATTGTATATATCAGTACAGAGCGGTGTAACTGTGACACATGTGCGTCCTGACAAGCAGTATAGAAGCTATAGAAAATGATTTAAAATTATTGTATATATCAGTACAGAGCGGTGTAACTGTGACACATGTGTGTCCTGACAAGCAGTACAGAAGCTATAGAAAATGATTTAAAATTATTGTATATATCAGTACAGAGCGGTGTAACTGTGACACATGTGTCCTGACAAGCAGTATAGAAGCTATAGAAAACTAGATATATTACTGTATATCAGTACAGAGCGGTATAACTGTGACCATGTGTCCTGACAAGCAGTATAGAAGCTATAGAAAAGTATATATATTATATACTGGTGGCCCCCAGTCCCCACAATGCAGCACACTGATCAGATATTTGCAGCACACTGAGCACAGATTATTTTCAGCACACTGAGCACAGATATTTTCAGCACACTGAGCACAGATTAAGGAGCTTTTCAGGGAGAGAATGCTGCCACGTCCTCTCCGTTCAATCTTCAATGCATGAGTGAAAATGGCGGCGACGCGCGGCTCCTTATATAGAATACGAATCTCGTGAGAATCCAACAGCGGGATGATGACGTTCGGGCGCGTTCTGGTTAACCGAGCAAGGCGGGAAGATCCGAGGCTGCCTCAGAACCGTGTAAAATGGGTGAAGTTCGGGGGGGTTCGGATCCCGAGGAACCGAACCCGCTCATCTCTCGTCTGCACAATATGAAAATCAATCAGAAAACCTGTCATGCACATGTAATGAATCCTGATTGATTTAATGCTGTGTTTGCCAGCACCTGTGAGGTGGTGTACATTGAAACATTACTGAGAAAGCTAAGGATAATGCAGTTGCAGCATAAGTAACTCTGCATAATCTTAATGATAAAAATGGTCTGTAAGGGTCTGCACAATGTCAATATTGCTCAGAAAACCTGTCATGCACATGTCATGAATTCTGAATGATGCAATGCTGTTTGCCAGCAGCTGTGAGTTTGTGTGCAGTGACAATACTGATAAACCTAAAGGACAATGCTGTTGCAGCATAAGTAACTCTGCATAATTTTAATGATAAAAATGGTCTGTAAGGGTCTGCACAATATCAATATTGCTCAGAAAACCTGTCATGCACATGTAATGAATCCTGAATGAGTCAATGCTGTGTCTGCCGTCACCTGTGATTTGGTGTAGTCAGCGGCGTAACTAGAAATTTTTCTCCCCCAAGCCAAAAAATTATCCGCCCCCCCCCCCCATCCCCCATAATTGGCACTAGCAAAGGAATAAACCTGCATGCGCCACAAAAGGGGTGTGGCTTCATTGAAATGGGCATGTCTTCACATAAAGGGGCATGGCATTGCAGGAAAAGACTACCTTATACCCTAGTTTTGCAACCTGCACGCCCAGATGTTGGCCACCACAAGAAAGAAAAATAATCCTGATTTATGCCCCTTACATTATTTGTCATTTTTCCTCCTTATAGTAATGCCCAGTATACATTATGCCACATACTGCAATGGCCATTAGACATTATGCCACACACAATAATGCACATGACACAATATGCACACACCATAATGCCCCCGACACATTAAGCCACACACCGTAATGCCTGTGACACATTATGACAGGAATCGCAATGCCCGTTATACATTATGCTACACACTGCAATGCCCCTGATACATTATAGCACATACAATGCCTGTGACACATTATGACACACACCGCAATGACCCTGAGACATTATACCACATACCACAATGCCCGTGATATAGTATACCACACACCGTAATGCCTGACACATTATGACACACACCGCAATGTCCGTGATACATTATGCCACACACTTCAATGACCCTGAGACATTATACCACATACCACAATGCCCGTGATATAGTATACCACACACCGTAATGCCTGTGACACATACCGCAATGCCGTTATTATTATTATTATTATCCTTTATTTATATGGTGCCACAAGGGTTCCGCAGCACCCAATTACAAAGTACATAAACAAATAATCAAACATGAAAACAGCAACTTACAGTTGACGACAATATATGACAAGTACAGGGTAAATAAACATAGCTACATCAGCAGATGACACTGGAATAAGTATCAGGTGGCAGAAGACTGCTAGATGTGGTGCAGTTGAAGATTATTAAAGTAAGAAAAGGGTAAGCACATGAGGGAAGAGGGCCCTGCTCGTGAGAGCTTACACCGCAATGCCCGTTATACATTATGCCACACTGCAATGCCCCTGAGACATTATACCACATACCACAATGCCCGTGATATAGTATGCCACACACCGTAATGCCTGTGACACATTATGACACACACCACAATGTCCGTGATACATTATGCCACACGCCGCAATGCCCATTACACATTAAGTCCTACAGTAAGGCTGCTAATTACTTTTAAATTCCCTGCTCATTGCCAGGGGTTTCATGCTCTTGGTTCCACACATGCCCCCAATGCCAAATATGCCCCCCCCAAGTGCCAGGTACACATATACCCCCCAGTGTCACATATGCCCCCTCGGTGCCACATATGCTCCCCCAGGTACAGCTCCCCCCTGCTCCCCTGTGAAGGAGGGACACGGAGGGCACAGCGCGCACCTCTCCTGTGTCCCTCCTGCGTCTCCGGCGTGTCTGTTAAATGAAGTGCCGGTTCATGAGCCAATCAGAGCTCACGAATGGGCACTTCATTTAATAGACACGCCGGAGACGCAGGAGGGACCCAGGAGAGGCGCGTGCTGTGCCCTCCGTGTCCCTCCTTACAGCAGCGGCTAGGGAAGGAGGGAGATAGCAGATTGACATGCGGACGCCTCGTCCGCATGTCAATCTGCACTAAATCAGTGGCGGCACCCCCCGCAGCCCTGCGCCTCCAAGCCACCGCGAGGGTTGCGGGGGCAGTAGTTACGCCACTGGGTGTAGTAACAATACTGAGAAACCTGAGGATAATGCAATTGTTACTAAAGTAATAGTAATCATTTAACCATTAAATGCTGTGCAGTTACACAGCTTAAGGAGCATAGAAACAATAGGCTTTGTGCCATAGCTTGCTCCAAGTTGTCTAAATGGTGAATGTACACATGGTCAGTGTAAAGTAGATAGCAAGTACAGCCGTAATGAGAGGCATCAATGAGTGGCAGCGATGAGTGGTATCTACAATGGTGTCCAAGAGTTATGGGCCCTACACACTTGAGATCCGCTGCCGAGCTGCCCCACTCCCCGCGTCACCTGGCTCCATAGCAGTGCAGGCAAATATGGATGAGATTGTCCATATTGGCCTGCATGCACAAGTGATGGGGCAGCAATGATGAATGAGCGTGGGGCCGCGCATCGTTCATCTCTTGTGCCTCCACACTGAAAGATATGAATGGTATCTCGTTCATTAATGAACGAGATCGTTCATATCTTTCAGTATTATCGCCCAGTGTGTAGGGGGCATTAGAGTCAGAAATCCCCTCTGCAGCCTCTCTTCACTGAGCAGAGGGAGGGGAGAGAGTGATAGCAGACACTTCTGTTGGAAATAGAGTGAGTGTGGGTACCATATCCTGTGTGCGGTATTAGATGGTTCCTATTACATTGGCATTGCAGAGACCAAATGTGCCACAGGAACTTGGGCCCACACACTGAAAAGGGTACCTGGTAAGTGATGTGGGTGTAGTTACACACTATGTAATTCAGAACTTGTTACAAAGTAATTCCCTAAAAAGGTCCTCTATAAGCGAGAGTGAGGCTTGGAACGCACAGGAAGTGCGCATGCGCAATGGAGTGAAATACGTTTAAAAAGATTTACATTTAACATTACCATTCATTTCATTCTGAGGAAGCCACCGAGACTGGTCACAGGCTGGGAAACTTGTCAATTTGACCTGTTGTACACCAGCCGGTAATTAATTTATTTGGTCCCGCTGCTCTGGGAGAATCCAGCAGAAACTTTTGATCATATTGCACCTTACAGCGGTGTGGTGTGCTGATAGGAGCATTCAGCATGTCTTTGCAACTCAGACACAACTCAACTACAGACAGACGCTGTACAGCTTGGGGAGACAAGTCCCCATACCACCTTTGTCACCAATAAAATCTCCTCTGGATAAGACCGCGATTAAAGGATGGATTACCACCGGCCGGGAGGACTGCATCAAAGAGTGACTCCGTGGATGGGTAAAGTGTCCCTGCACCTTTTAAATAAATAATATAAGGTGTTTTCTCTCTGCTGGACACATATGTTAATAATTATCAGTCTCCACAAGTGATTAAATTTGCAGTGGATAAATTTAGTAAGCGCTCCTTAATTTTGGGACTTTATTACTATTTTACCGGGCGGTAATTAAATATATATATTTTTTTCAAATGTGTCTTTTATACAGAACTAGTGAAGAAAAGGGCGCCTATTTTGTGTTTCTTTAAAAAAATTGATATAAAGTGAATTAGGGTGATAATGTATGGACATCACTTATCTGATATATATATTTTCTTCGGTCTCATGACCAATGCACATATGTGAAAAGAAGATAAAACAGAAATAACATAGCGCGTACAGTTTTTAAAAAAAAAATTTTTTTGTCTGTACAGTTTTTAAGACAAATTTCACCATAAAAATAAAATTAAAAGTAGTTGTATCTAAAAAACCTCCTAAGGATAAGCAAATCCTCAATGATAAAAATCCACCAACAGGGATTATTGGGGTTTTTCACAAATTTTAATACAACATAAAACATAGAAGGTATATAATAGTAAAAATGCAAGCGTACAGAATATAACAAGGTTCGAGCTTATCAATCTGTATGTACAAACGGATACATCCTTTTTTTCATAAAAATCCAATATCGGTATAAATGCAAACGTACAGGATATTAAAGTTAAAAAGGCTTATCTGTCCATAAGGAGGTCTCAGGTATAGCAGTCCCAACACGTTTCGTCAGCAGTATGACTTCATCAAACTGTACTCGCTATGTTATTTCTGTTTTATCTTCTTTTCACATATGTGCATTGGTCATGAGACCGAAGAAAATATATATATCAGATAAGTGATGTCCATACATTATCACCCTAATTCACTTTATATCAATTTTTTTAAAGAAACACAAAATAGGCGCCCTTTTCTTCACTAGTTCTACATACCTTTTATGTGCCATCCAAGCACATATCATATTGTTTGAGGTTGCTGCCACCCATTAATTGGGATAGTGTTATATAAATATTTTTACGCTATATATATATATATATATATTTATTCTTTTAAAGATCACAGATTCACGTGCACCCCCAGTGCTCACCGAATATTACCTGAGCGCCCCCGTATCTATTTGTTCTTTTCGTGTCTTTTATACGTTGTAACATAGTTCTTTTTTTAATATGTATGTATTATACAGATTATTAAACTGTTAAATTTGTCTAAATACCAACGCTTTTTTCTCCACTAGTGGAAATTTTGTGCATGCTTAAATTCAGGTGGGTTGAGTATACCTACTTAAAAGCAGCGAGTATTTAGACTACCGATTGTCAAAATCCTTTTTTTTCAGTGTGTAGAGGAGTCTCTGCCTTAATGTTGCCAGTAGCGGCTTCCCCCTGCAGCAGCAATCCGATCAGCTGATTCAGAACACTTTTGGGAATTAGTAAAATAAATGTAATTTATGCACTGCTACACATTTCCTTCAGTTAAACTTTTAGATTTTTTTAGACAGCTATCTGAATTTCTGTTTCCGTGATTTAGCTTCAGCAAAGTCATTGATAACTTTTTCCTTGTTCATTTTTCTAGCCGTGTCACATTCGATGCTTAGGATTGAAAGACATTTCAGCCGCTCCTGAGACATTGTGCTTCGAAGGTAATTCTTGATTAATTTGAGTTTAGAGAATGATCTCTCACATGAAGCCACTGTGACTGGTATGGTCAAGAACAATAGAAAAGCTGTGCATACATTACCAAAGCTGCTTGCAATAGAACAGTTTTCCATGATCAGTGTATGTGCAAAATCAGCTATGTTTTTTAACTTCTGAATGTCCACCTTTAATGCAGTTATCAAGGTTAGCAACTCTTTGGCTAGTGAGCTTGACAAAAATTTTGGATAAAATGCTACAATCTTATTTGCCGACTTTACAACTTCTTCATCTGTAGCCTTCAACAAGTTGGCAGGTATAAGAATGCCAAACCTGTCTACAACTTCCTTCATGCCTTTACACCTGTTTTTAAGCTGTGCAGTAACTACATCAAGTGTGGCATAGAACACATTAACTCTAAAAGCATCTTCAGGGTCTTTGAAGGGCTCATGTTTGGCCAAATCATCAAGTGTTTTGATACAGCGCGTAAGCGTTTTCTGTAAAAACTGGCATCAATCTTCCAAGTTTTTACTAATGTCACAGCTTCCTCCTTGGTTGGCTGATAATTCTTTCTTAGTTCAGTCATGTCATCATTGGTAGCCTGTGCCAGAAACTTTACACTTTTTGACAAGTCTGTATCTTTTGCCTGAAGAGACTTCGAAGTTGCTTGAACTGATTTCAGGACCTTGTACCAAATAACAAGGATGAAAACAAAAAAAGATTCCATAGCTTTTTTTCAGGCCTTTAGCCTCAGGTTTTTCATTTGGTTTTTCTACCAAAATAATTTTTGTTAGTACCTTCATTACTGTAACAAATTGACACTTCACTGCCATTACAGCATCAAGCCTACTAGCCCAGTGGTTTCCAAACTTTTTTGAATCACGGCGCCCTAGAATATCAGAATTTTTTCACAGCACCCCTAGGCCAAAAATGTCTTACTGAGAAATTTAGAAAGAAATATTACATTAAGTAGATCGCGTTTATAGGTCATCCTTAGGGTCAGTTGTGTGGTGAGGGACAAGATTTGCTTCTGTTTGGCCACATATTTTATGACTGGCAGCCACCAGCACTGGTTTTGCCTATTATATTGACCATGAATAATTTGAATTGGTCCTGGACCATCAACACAGGGCACCCCTGAAAGTGTTCCGAGGCACCCCAGGGAGCCACGGCACACAGTTTGGGAACCTCTGTACTAGCCCATCGAGTAGGACACAATTTCTTTACTGTAACATTAGGATGATCCTGTACATGAATGCTTTTAAATTCAAGGTACGGTTCTAGAAGACTCCAACGTTTAATGCTTGCTGCTAAAAAAGTGTACAACTTCTGCAAGACGTCAAAGAACTTTTGAACATCTGGAATTTCTGCTAAGTCATTCACAACCAAATTCAGATTATGGGATGCACAATGGACATAAAAAGCATTTTCTGATACCTTTTTAATTTTAGCTTGGACACCATTGTAGATGCCACTCATCGATGCAGCTCCATCATACCCTTGGCCAACACATTTTGACACATCAAATTTTTTTTGCTGTAAACCATTCAGAATTTCATGATACATCCCCAAGGCACTTTGATCAGTGATCCGTCTAAATCCAAGAAACGTCTACTTCTACTGGTCTGCCACTCTCATCCTTATTTACAGTTACATATCTGAAAACTTCACTCATCTGATCACACTTAGAAATGTCTTGCGTCGTGTCCATGATAATTGAATAGAATGGTTTTTCAGCAATCTCATCTACCAACGTCTTCTCCAAATGTGATGAAAGTACATGCATGAACTCATTTTGAATTAGTGGACTTAGGTATTTCACTTTATACTTCGCAGCACCAGAATCCTTCCCCAAAAGTTCTTTAAGAACAGGATCGTATTCGGCCAAGAGCCCAACAATAGCAAGAAAGTTCCCACTGTGTGACTGCCCAATAACTTCACGATGACCACAAAATGGCAAATTACAAAGTGCCAATGTCAATGTTACATTTAGCAAATGACCCAAGATTTTCTTCCAAAAGTTTTTCTCGTTTTGTATTCCGCTCTCCAACTCCTTGTCTATTCTTCCATGCAACCTCCACTGATCAAACACGCAACAGGCACAGGTATGTATGGTGCTATGTTCATAATCCATCACTTTTTGAGACAGTCCCTTCCAATCAGAAATTCCTGATACCCAGGTTTCATGGTATCCTTTTCTACTACGTTCCGCAAACAGCCAACAAGGTTCACAGTACACTTTGTTTAGTATTGGTGAATAACATAGCCACATTCTTGGTATTTTCAATCCACAACCAGACAGTTCCTCATAGTAGAACTCAGTAAAACGTCTACGGTTTTCATCGCTTGGAAATGGCCCCACAGGCCTGCAGGAACCATGTTCTATGATGAAAGCATTAATGTGTGGATCAACAATATTTACAGGGTAGTGTCCGTGGGATTTACTGCAGTAACTGGTAATTGAAAGCCAACATTGTCATCCTGGTGAGGCTGTGTTTGTTTGGGAACTTGACTAGCATCTGTGTTTGTATGGCTGTTGGCTGGCAGTGGCAGAAGGGTGTCTTCATTATTATTATTATTATTATTATTATTATTATCATCCGTGATTAAGGCTGTTGATGCTTCCTTATTTTCTGAGCGTGACACTGGCATGGACGTTGAAAGGTCTTCCGTACATTGATATTCTGTACTTGGCAATATTTCCACATTTTGCAAATTAGAAGGTGTTTGTACTCTTAGAAAAAAACTATCCAATTTGAGCAGTTTTTTAACAGTTTCTTGTTCCTTCTTGCGTTTTTGTCTATTCTGCGCTCCACTAAGTTTTTTTTCATGATGTGTGACATTTTCTATTTGCTTGAACCTTCAGGGATCACACTCCAAATCAGAGCCCTTTATGGCCACCAGAGGACAATGCAATCCTAATACAATAACCTGTCCACTAATTCAAAATGAGTTCATTCAGGTACTTTGATACAATTTTAATTGGATTAAAGCCAAATGAAGCAAAATAAATCCCAGGGTGGGGCATTCATTTTGTAAACTGAAATGCTTATTAATATAGTTAAAACATAGATTTTATTAAGAGGAGCCTCTAAAATATAAGATGTATATGTAGACTGTTATTTTATTCTCCCTTTTTTGGTCAGAAGGAAATTGTTATATTTAAGAAATATACACATAAAAGGTAAAAACATAGATACCACAAATGGTCCTGTAGTGAGAACATAGAACAATTGTAATTGATTACAGGAGTGGATGTAGTTATGTATGAACAGTATGAATACTCAAAAGGTACAAGTGGATCATATTGGCGGTTCTTTCAGACAAAAATTGTAGGTAGAATGCCACATGTCTGAGAACCAGTCATTATACTTTAAACAACTGAGAGGTAATTATAATAACATGCATATAAATATAGTGAATAAAGTCACTCTCAACCTCCAGAGAGTACCAACATGAATCAGCCTAACGACAGCAAGTTAGTAGATACAATGAGAATATTTGGTTTTAGCACATAGTCATGGAGACTATTCTGTAGTCAGTTAAATGGTCCCTAATATAGTTCAAACGCTGCAGGAAAGTCCAGTGGCGTAACTAGAAATTTTTCTCCCCCAAGCTGCAGCTAGAGATTGCAAATATTACCCAATGCAAAACCTGATACAATGTAAATGGCAATTAATACCTTAAATTTACATTACTTATAGTTTATAAAGTTCGGCATAGCAAAGGGTTAACAATCCTGAGAAAGGCTGCAGCAGATAGTTGTAAGAGGTCAATCTGTGCATGAAGAACTTTAGCGATTGATACAAGGTAATTAAATTATTCTTCGCGACTATAGCAGACACAAGTAGAAAATAGTGCAGTTGGTATAGCATATACAGCTTGTATGGTTCAATTGTTGCTGCTATATATGGTGTACTGCAGTGCTTAAAGTGGTCCTAGAGAGGTGGTGGAACTCACCCCCCTTCCCCCGGTGCCCAAGCAATAAAGGTATTGCGGTGCACGCCCCAAAAAATGGGAGTGGTCTCAAAAAGAAAGGGGCATGACCACACAATAGTAATAATGCCCACAGTAGTAGCACCCCTAATACACATAATGCCGACAGTAGTAGCACCCGTAATACACAATGCCCACAGCAGTAGTGCCCCTTTTACAGTGCCCACAGTGGTAGTGCCCCTTATATAGAGCCCATAGTAGTGGTTTCCCTTATGCATAACGCATTATGCCACGCTTCTAATATAGTCACACATGTTTAAAAAAAAAAAATCCACCATACTTACCAAGCCCCGCTCCCGCATTTGACCGCTGTGATCCTCCTGGCGTCCGGCTCCTCAGTACTATGAGAGAGATGTCATGATGTCTCTCTCATAGCGCGCACTGACAGAGCCGGAAGCCGGAGCTCCGTAGTGAGCTCCTCCTGCCGGCTTCCGCTGTGCAGAGAGCCGGACGCCGCTGGTAACACAATCTCAGCGGGCGCCCGGCATCTCCCTGTGCGGCGCCGACACACATCGGGTGAGGTGAGCCGGAGGAGGTGGAACTGCATTCTGTCTCCAAGTGGAACTGATGGAACGCAGTTCCGCACCGTTCCGGCTCACTTTAACCCCTGGGTGTAACGTCCACTTTGGTATTACTACAGTATGTCAACAATTTGCAGATTGTGGGGTCTATTTACTAAGCCCTGGATGGAGATAAAGTGGACGGAGATAAAGTACCAACCAATCAGCATCTGACATGTCACAGGTTGTGTTTGAAAAATGACAGGAGCTGGTTGACTGGTACTTTATCTCCATCAACTTTATCTACATCCAAGGTTTAGTAAATATACCCCTGTTATTGTTCATTACACTGCAACACAACACTACTCTATGACACACTACATTGACACCTAAAACCCAACACTACTACCTATAGTAACACATTATGTGACACACATTACTGTACATCACCACCCAGCACTACTACCTATAGTAACACATTACAGTGACACACATTACAGCAACACCCAACACTACTACCTATAGTAACACATTACAGTGACACACATTACAGCAACACCCAGCACTACTACCTATAGCGTGCTGTGCAGTATTGGTCCCATGCAACATCAAGATGACACAGTTTGCACCCAGAGGGATGTGGAGGGACCTGCTGCTTTCCTATTGCACTGCCCACCAGCTTAATTCCTAATTGTGTATGCTGTAATCCAGCAAAAATACTGCATACTATTATCACTCAAACACATGGGGGAACATAGGGTGTATATCTATCCAAGCCAGCAGTGGCTATGAGGTAAAAGAAATCTAAAAAGTTCCTTTTCCCAAAAAAATGGAAAAAAGAAAGTTGAGGCGCCGATATGAAAATATAATAAACAAACAAACCATACAACAGTGTATAAGTAATGATTTATTTAAGCTATAAAACTATTTGTATGTATAAAGTACCGGCCGGTAGGTATAAACAAATTAATACAATCCTTAAAATAAAACAATTTAAAACAAGTGCATTCCTGTATCTGAAAGGCTACACTCCAAGATATCCTTTGTAGTAAACATGTATCAAAATGCTCACAAAAAATATATATATATGTATAAATGTCCAACTTCGTAATTAAAGATACACTTCCCGTCCGCTGGTGGCAGTTCCTTTATATGCGGACATATCTGGAAGTCCGTGAAGTAATTTATAGTACAAGGTTGGTTTATGTGATACTCAGGGTGGAATATTGATTTGCTCAAAGTCTTATATTGTGGAGCAGTCTCTTAATGATTGTAACCCAGAATGTGCACGCTGTAAGTAGTCTTTGTATCGCTATACAGCAAGAGGGGCACTCTTATCCTTCTTGCAGATATTAGTTAACTGAGTGATGAGAAAACTAGACGGCAAGGATTTTTATTAACAAGAGGTGTATAATCATGTGCTCACCTCGTCCTCCACACTGGTCAGACTGCCGCTTCCAAATTAGGCTGCCAGCGTTATTGCAAACGCTCGTCTTTCCCACCTCTGTTACACAGGCTTCTCCCTCTGCGACGTGACGTTAGACACTGTGCTGCACCCGGGCTGGCTGGCAGATGTTACTTCTCGTGCCGCCCGCCTCCACACCAGGTCATCAATGCTGCTGGGACACTTGTCTCTCCTGCAGCCGTCTCCTCATCAGTACCTGCTTGCCTGCACTGTCAGGCTGCACGCTGCCGCTTGGCAGCAGTTGTTCTCAGGCCCGGCGACAGGGGGGGTCAAAGGGGACACCCGGCCCGGGCCCCGTCGTCGTTAGGGGCCCCAAGGTGCGGGCAGCGGCGGCTGCATTTCATCATAACTGTAAACAATAATATATTTGTTCCTGGCATCGCGGCAGCCGCCCGCTGTGTGGTTGATTTTTTTTTTTCAGCGTGCGCGCCCCCCTCCTTCCGGAGTCCTGTGTTCACCCCTCAGTGCCCTCAGCCCCCAGGTCACCTGTCATCTGGACCGCCCCTCCAGAGTCCTCACCGCACGCGGCCTCCCTGATTGCTGTGTGAGTGAGGAGCTGGACGGAGCGCAAAGCAGGAGCGGCACGGCCGGGACAGACAGGGAGTGCTATAGGAATTGGGGAGGCGAGGCGAGCCTGGTCAATTAGCGCTGCGGCGCCGGCGGGCGGCTGTGAGTGTGACTGTGTTGCTGCTGCAGGCAGCCTGCTGGTAAGGCTTTTCTCAATTCATACAATACATGTATAGGGAATAGGATTTGGGTTTGGTTTAGGGCTTTAGGATTGGTTTGGGGCGGGATGCGGGCAGGCACATTATGCACATCATGCATGCATCTGCATTCTGTACATATGGATGCATCTGCATGCATGCATGTGCATGTCAGATGAGATCAGACTCATGAATACATTTATTGGCACATGCAGGGAGGGATGTGTTTGAGTCAGGGGGCAAGAGGGGGTTTGGGCTAGGGGGGGGGGGGGCCCGCAGAGATATCAGTGTACCGGGCCCCAAAATTTCTGTTGCCGGCCCTGGTTGTTCTCCGTCTCACTCCTCCTCAGGTATCCACAATTGCAGAGCAAATGACCAGTAAATAGCAATACCGGCTTGGGGTACACTCATCAGAATGTTTACGCGTTTCTCTGCCTTTAATACACTCGGCAGCTTCTTCAGAACAGACGGCTATGAGGTAAGGCCAGTGTATATACTATATGTGGTAGTAGTGGCAGAGGTGGGGTGTCTGCAATTTTGAGCATTGTAATGACTACATGTGTCCCTTGCAGCATGCTGGCGTCTGTGCAGCACAGTTCCCATGCGGCAGGAGGCTTGACTGCGGTGCTGGAATGGTGGCGTTGGTGCAGAGGGCCAAAGAGAGTGGAGAGCGCCGGCCGTGTGTACTCCCAGTTCTGGGACAGCCGCGGAGAAGCTGCAGCTACAGTACCTCTGCCCCCTCCTTGGTACAAGATACGGGGCATCAGACGTCACCGGGTGCGGGTGGCAGCTGCGGTCAGGCGCCCATCAGGTGAGTCAGGGGAATGGAGAGCCAGCTTTTCCCTGACTGTACATAGGCTATTACATGGATCCCGACACCTGTTGCATCCAAGACCGGAGGTGCGACCTCTAGTGATCAGTGTAGAGATGTTGTGGGCGGGCGGAGGCGGGGCAGCCATTGACAAGCCTGAAAGGCTTGCTATGATCCTCCTTATGATCGTCCTTAAGTGCTGCAGTGGCCGGGTAAGGTGGGCGGGAGGAGGTGGAACTAGTTCCGCCTTCAATTTGAAGTGATGGAACGCAGTTCCGCTCCGTACCGGCACACTTTAACCCCTGGTGTACTGAGAAACCAGATAATGTGTGCGCTGAAATATACATATGATAATGTGGAGTGCTGCAAATATAGTAAAGTATAGCACTAGTAAGGCCTCTGACGGCTGACCCTTCTGTTTTCCACTGTCTTCATATGAGCTGGCAGCGGATAAGAATAGGAGTGGGGAAGCGCTGACAGAAATAGATCAGAGAGTGTGTTGGAGACTATTCTTAAATAATCCCTAATATAGTTCAAACGCTGCAGGAAAGTCCAGTGGCGTAACTAGAAATTTTTCTCCCCCAAGCCAAAAAATTCTTCGGCGCCCTCCCCCCATCCCCCATAATTGGGACTATTAAAGGGATAAATGTGCACGCTGCAAAATAGGCGGTGTGGCTTCATTGGGATGGGCGTGGCTTCACATAAAGGGGCGTGGCATTGCAGGAAAAGACTACGTTATACCCCAGTTTTCCAACCTGCACGCCCAGACGTTAGCCACCACTGGAAAGGAAAATAATCCTGATTCATGCCCCTTACATTATTTGTAATTTTTCCTCCTTATAGTAATGCCCAGTATACATTATGCGACATACTGCAATGGCCCTTAGACATTATGCCACACACAATAAAGCCCATTACACAATATGCACACACCGTAATGCCCCCGACACATTATACCACACACCGTAATGCCCCCGACACATTATGACAGGAATCGCAATGCCCGTTATACATTATGCTACACACTGCAATGCCCCTGATACATTATACCACATACCACAATGCCCGTGATATAGTATACAACACACCGTAATGCCTGACACATTATGACAGGAATCGCAATGCCCGTTATACATTATACTACACACTGCAATGCCCCTGATACATTATACCACATACCACAATGCCCGTGATATAGTATACAACACACCGTAATGCCTGACACATACCGCAATGCCCGTTATACCCTATGCTACACACCGCAATGCCCGTTATACATTATGCCACACTGCAATGACCCTGAGACATTATACCACATACCACAATGCCCGTGATACAGTATGCCTCACACCGTAATGCCCATTACACATTAAGTCCTACAGTAAGGCTTCTAATTACTTTTAAATTACCTGCTCGTTGCCAGGGGTTTTCATGCTCAGGGTGTCATGCTCGTTGGCAGGGGTTTCATGCACTGGGTGTCATGCTCGTTGCCAGGTGTTTCATGCACTGGGTGTCATGCTCGTTGCCAGGGGTTTCATGCACTGGGTGTCATGCTCGTTGCTAGGGGGTAGTGCTTGTTGCTAGGGCTGTGCTCCCAGTGCCACATATGTCCCCAGTGCCAGATATTACCCCACGGTGCCAGGTACTCACATGACCCCAGTGCACAATATAGCCCCCCCCCCTATGTGCTAGGTACACATATACCCCCCCAGTGCCACATATGCCCCCAGTGCCAGATATTCCCCCTCAGTGCCACATATGCCCCCAGTGCCAGATATCCCCCCCCAGTGCCACATATGCCCCCAGTGCCAGATTTTCCCCCCCAGTGCCAGCTATGCTCCCAGTGCCAGATTTCCCCCCCCAGTGCCACATATGCCCCCAGTGCCAGATATTCCCCCCAGTGCCACATATGCCCCCAGTGCCAGATATTACCCCCCCCCCCAGTGCCAGATATGCTCCCAGTGCCAGATTCCCCCACACCCCCCCAGTGCCACATATGCCCCCAGTGCCAGATATTCCCCCCCAGTGCCATATATGCCCCCTCCCCCGCCGCCGCTGCTGCTCCCCCGCTGGTTTGTGTTGGAGGGACACGGAGGGCACAGCGCGCGCCTCTCCTGTGTCCCTCCTGCATCATCTCCGGCGGCCGCGGATCTAATAAACAAAGTGCCGTTCGTGAGCTCTGATTTGCTCACGAACCGGCACTTCTTCTATTAGACCCGCGGCCGCCGGAGATGATGCAGGAGGGACACAGGAGAGGCGCACGCTGTGCCCTCCGTGTCCCTCCAACACGGCAGGGAGGGTTAGTAGGAGCAGATTGACATGCGGACGCTCGTCCGCATGTCAATCTGTGCTAAATCAGTGGCGCCCCCGCAGCCCCTCGCCCCCAAGCCACCGCGAGGGCTGCGGGGGCAGTAGTTACGCCACTGGGAAAGTCCATCTCACAAGAAAACATGGAGGAGTGTGTGTGCAGTAGCGGCTCTTGCCATGGGCAAGCAGGCTTTTTGCCCGGGGCGCCACTACCCTGAGGGCGCCGACGTGGCAAGAGCCGCTACTAATATACACCCTCCCCACTCACCGGCCCCCCAGCTGCAGCGAGCGCCGTGTGCAGCCGCTGCGGCCGGCATCGCTGGCTGACGCTAGAGGTCAAAATTGACCCCTAGTGCAGTGATGGCTAACTTTGACACTCCAGCTGTTGTTGAACTACACAACCCAGCAAGCCCTGCATCAGTTTTAGCATGGTCAAATAGCAACACTGATGCAGGGCATGCTGGGATGTTAGTTCAACAACAGCTGGAATGTCAAGGTTAGCCATCACTGCCCTAGTGTCAGTGCTACGCTGCTATGGGAGAGACGTCATGACGTCTCTCCCATAGATAGGAGCCGGCACCCGGAGACAGCAGCAGCAGCAGCAGCGGTCTGGAAGCAGGAGCAAGGCTGGTAAGTATTGTGGAGTTTTTTTAGGGATTCAAAGCAGCGCTACTACAGGGGGCACATACTGGGGGCACTACTACAGGGGGCACAGCTACTGGGGGCAGATCTACTGGGGGCACAACTACAGGGGGCACATGCTGGGGGCACTGCTATGGGGGAACAGCTACTGGGGGCACTACTACAGGGGGCACTGCTACAGGGGGAACAGCTACTGGGGACACAACTACTGGGGGCACAACTACAGGGGGCACAACTACTAGGGGCAGCAGCTACTGGGGGCACAACTACGGGGGGCAAATCTACAGGGGGGCACAAGTACAGGGGGCACAACTACTGGGGGCACAGCTACTTGGGGCACAGCTACTTGGGGCAAATCTACAGGGAGCACAACTACAGGGGGCACATACTGGGGGCACTGCTACAGGGTGCAAATCAACTGGGGGCACAGCTACAGGGGGCACAACTACAGGGGGCACTGCTACAGGGGGAACAGCTACTGGAGGAAAATTAACTGGGGGCACAGCTGCTGGGGGTACAGCTACTGGGGGCACAACTACTGGGCGCACAAGTACAGGGGGATACCTGTGGGCACGCCCCTTCCCTATGAAGAAGCCATGCCCATTCCCTATGAAGAAGCCACGCCTATTCCCTATGAAGAAGCCACGCCCCTGTTTTGGGGGGCGCAACCTCGGCATGCACCAACTGTATTTTACCTGGGGGGGGGCACAGGTAACTTTCGCCCTGGGCGCCACCAGGTCTAGAACCGGCCCTGTGTGTGAGTATAAGTTGTTGTGGAATCCTGTACCCGTCAGCTGTGTTGTTTCCCCTTGCAGTGAGGGGCCGTTGGGTGTTTCATAGAACGATCATTTCACATGTTTGACTTGATCACCAATCAGCCTCAATGCAATCCTGCAAGTGGTCCTGCTGCTGTCTGCAATGTCAAACTGGGGGGAGAAGGGGATGTTAGTGAAGGATTTCCAGTCCTCTCTATTGTTGCCAACTCAGACTGGGCAAAATATTCCCCCTTAACCTTTGTTTTAACTAGTGATGAGCGGGTTCGGTTCCTCGGAATCCGAACCCCCCCGAACTTCAGCCTTTTTACACGGGTCCGAGGCAGGTTCGAACCTTCCCGCCTTGCTCGGCTAACCCGAGCGCGCCCGAACGTCATCGCGAGGCTCGAATTCTATCGCGAGACTCGGATTCTATATAAGGAGCCGCGCGTCGCCGCCATTTTCACACGTGCATTGAGATTGATAGGGAGAGGACGTGGCTGGCGTCCTCTCCGTTTATAGAGAAGAGAGTAGAGAGTTAGAGACACTATTTAGTATTTACTAATTTTGGGGAGCATATTAGGACTGGAGTACTACTACTTGCTGATAGTGTGACCATTGACCACCAGTTTAATTAATCCGTTCTCTGCCTGAAAAAAAACGATACACAGTGTGACACAGTCACATACCATATCTGTGCTCAGCCTCAGTGTGCTGCATCATCATATGTAATACTGTATATCTGACTGTGCTGAGTGCTCACTGCTCACACAGCTTAATTGTGGGGGAGACTGGGGAGCAGTTAGAGCAGGAGTACATAAATAATATATTTTAAGTACAGTGCACACTTTTGCTGCCAGAGTGCCACTGCCAGTGTGACTGACCAGTGACCACTGACCACCAGTATATTGTGATTGTCTGCTGACCACCAGTATATTGTGATTGTCTGCCTGAAAAAGTTAAACACTCGTCGTGTGGTGTTTTTATAAACGCATTCTGCAGACAGTGTCCACTGTCCAGCAGGTCCGTCATTACATAATATATACCTGTCCGGCTGCAGTACTAGTGTGATATATATATATATATTTTAATTTTATCTCATTATCATCCAGTCTATATTAGCAGCAGACACAGTACGGTAGTCCACGGCTGTAGCTACCTCTGTGTCGGCAGTCGTTCGTCCATCCATAATTGTATACCACCTACCCGTGGTTTTTTTTTCTATCTTCTTGATACTAGTAGCTTACTTTAGGAGTCTGCAGTGCTGACAGACAGTGTCCAGCAGGTCCGTCATTACATAATATATACCTGTCCGGCTGCAGTACTAGTGTGATATATATATATATTTTATTTTTATCTCATTATCATCCAGTCTATATTAGCAGCAGACACAGTACGGTAGTCCACGGCTGTAGCTAACTCTTTGTCGGCAGTCGCTCGTCCATCCATAATTGTATACCACCTACCCGTGGTTTTTTTTTCTATCTTCTTGATACTAGTAGCTTACTTTAGGAGTCTGCAGTGCTGACAGACAGTATCCAGCAGGTCCGTCATTACATAATATATATACCTGTCCGGCTGCAGTACTAGTGTGATATATATATATATATATTATTTTTATCTCATTATCATCCAGTCTATATTAGCAGCAGACACAGTACGGTAGTCCACGGCTGTAGCTACCTCTGTGTCGGCAGTCGCTCGTCCATCCATAAGTATACTAGTATCCATCCATCTCCATTGTTTACCTGAGGTGCCTTTTAGTTGTGCCTATTAAAATATGGAGAACAAAAATGTTGAGGTTCCAAAAATAGGGAAAGATCAAGATCGACTTCCACCTCGTGCTGAAGCTGCTGCCACTAGTCATGGCCGAGACGATGAAATTCCATCAACGTCGTCTGCCAAGGCCGATGCCCAATGTCATAGTACAGAGCATGTAAAATCCAAAACACCAAATATCAGTAAAAAAAGGACTCAAAAATCTAAAATAAAATTGTCGGAGGAGAAGCGTAAACTTGCCAATATGCCATTTACCACACGGAGTGGCAAGGAACGGCTGAGGCCCTGGCCTATGTTCATGGCTAGTGGTTCAGCTTCACATGAGGATGGAAGCACTCAGCCTCTCGCTAGAAAAATGAAAAGACTCAAGCTGGCAAAAGCACAGCAAAGCAAGTGCTGGAAGGAGCACCCGTAGTCCAGTTCCTGATAGTCAGATTGAAGATGTCAGTGTTGAAGTACACCAGGATGAGGAGGATATGGGTGTTGCTGGCGCTGGGGAGGAAATTGACAAGGAGGATTCTGATGGTGAGGTGGTTTGTTTAAGTCAGGCACCCGGGGAGACACCTGTTGTCCGTGGGAGGAATAGGGCCATTGACATGCCTGGTGAAAATACCAAAAAAATCAGCTCTTCGGTGTGGAAGTATTTCAACAGAAATGCGGACAACATTTGTTAAGCCGTGTGTTGCCTTTGTCAAGCTGTAATAAGTAGGGGTAAGGACGTTAACCACCTCGGAACATCCTCCCTTATACGTCACCTGCAGCGCATTCATAATAAGTCAGTGACAAGTTCAAAAACTTTGGGCGACAGCGGAAGCAGTCCACTGACCAGTAAATCCCTTCCTCTTGTAACCAAGCTCACGCAAACCACCCCACCAACTCCCTCAGTGTCAATTTCCTCCTTCCCCAGGAATGCCAATAGTCCTGCAGGCCATGTCACTGGCAATTCTGACGAGTCCTCTCCTGCCTGGGATTCCTCCGATGCATCCTTGCGTGTAACGCCTACTGCTGCTGGCGCTGCTGTTGTTGCTGCTGGGAGTCGATGGTCATCCCAGAGGGGAAGTCGTAAGACCACTTTTACTACTTCCACCAAGCAATTGACTGTCCAACAGTCCTTTGCGAGGAAGATGAAATATCACAGCAGTCATCCTGCTGCAAAGCGGATAACTGAGGCCTTGGCATCCTGGGTGGTGAGAAACGTGGTTCCGGTATCCATCATTACTGCAGAGCCAACTAGAGACTTGTTGGAGGTACTGTGTCCCCGGTACCAAATACCATCTAGGTTCCATTTCTCTAGGCAGGCGATACCGAAAATGTACACAGACCTCAGAAAAAGAGTCACCAGTGTCCTAAAAAATGCAGCTGTACCCAATGTCCACTTAACCACGGACATGTGGACAAGTGGAGCAGGGCAGGGTCAGGACTATATGACTGTGACAGCCCACTGGGTAGATGTATGGACTCCCGCCGCAAGAACAGCAGCGGCGGCACCAGTAGCAGCATCTCGCAAACGCCAACTCTTTCCTAGGCAGGCTACGCTTTGTATCACCGGTTTCCAGAATACGCACACAGCTGAAAACCTCTTACGGCAACTGAGGAAGATCATCGCGGAATGGCTTACCCCAATTGGACTCTCCTGTGGATTTGTGGCATCGGACAACGCCAGCAATATTGTGTGTGCATTAAATATGGGCAAATTCCAGCACGTCCCATGTTTTGCACATACCTTGAATTTGGTGGTGCAGAATTATTTAAAAAATGAGAGGGGCGTGCAAGAGATGCTGTCGGTGGCCAGAAGAATTGCGGGACACTTTCGGCGTACAGGCACCACGTACAGAAGACTGAAGCACCACCAAAAACGCCTGAACCTGCCCTGCCATCATCTGAAGCAAGAAGTGGTAACGAGGTGGAATTCAACCCTATATATGCTTCAGAGGTTGGAGGAGCAGCAAAAGGCCATTCAAGCCTATACAATTGAGCACGATATAGGAGGTGGAATGCACCTGTCTCAAGCGCAGTGGAGAATGATTTCAACGTTGTGCAAGGTTCTGCTGCCCTTTGAACTTGCCACACGTGAAGTCAGTTCAGACACTGCCAGCCTGAGTCAGGTCATTCCCCTCATCAGGCTTTTGCAGAAGAAGCTGGAGACATTGAAGGAGGAGCTAACACAGAGCGATTCCGCTAGGCATGTGGGACTTGTGGATGGAGCCCTTAATTCGCTTAACAAGGATTCACGGGTGGTCAATCTGTTGAAATCAGAGCACTACATTTTGGCCACCGTGCTCGATCCTAGATTTAAAACCTACCTTGGATCTCTCTTTCCGGCAGACACAAGTCTGCTGGGGTTCAAAGACCTGCTGGTGAGAAAATTGTCAAGTCAAGCGGAACGCGACCTGTCAACATCTCCTCCTTCACATTCTCCCGCAACTGGGGGTGCGAGGAAAAGGCTCAGAATTCCGAGCCCACCCGCTGGCGGTGATGCAGGGCAGTCTGGAGCGACTGCTGATGCTGACATCTGGTCCGGACTGAAGGACCTGCCAACGATTACGGACATGTCGTCTACTGGCACTGCATATGATTCTCTCCCCATTGAAAGAATGGTGGAGGATTATATGAGTGACCGCATCCAAGTAGGCACGTCAGACAGTCCGTACTTATACTGGCAGGAAAAAGAGGCAATTTGGAGGCCCTTGCACAAACTGGCTTTATTCTACCTAAGTTGCCCTCCCACAAGTGTGTACTCTGAAAGAGTGTTTAGTGCCGCCGCTCACCTTGTCAGCAATCGGCGTACGAGGTTACTTCCAGAAAATGTGGAGAAGATGATGTTCATTAAAATGAATTATAATCAATTCCTCCGTGGAGACATTGACCAGCAGCAATTGCCTCCACAAAGTACACAGGGAGCTGAGATGGTGGATTCCAGTGGGGACGAATTGATAATCTGTGAGGAGGGGGATGTACACGGTGATATATCGGAGGATGATGATGAGGTGGACATCTTGCCTCTGTAGAGCCAGTTTGTGCAAGGAGAGATTAATTGCTTCTTTTTTGGTGGGGGTCCAAACCAACCCGTCATTTCAGTCACAGTCGTGTGGCAGACCCTGTCACTGAAATGATGGGTTGGTTAAAGTGTGCATGTCCTGTTTATACAACATAAGGGTGGGTGGGAGGGCCCAAGGACAATTCCATCTTGCACCTCTTTTTTCTTTCATTTTTCTTTGCGTCATGTGCTGTTTGGGGAGTGTTTTTTGGAAGGGCCATCTTGCGTGACACTGCAGTGCCACTCCTAGATGGGCCAGGTGTTTGTGTCGGCCACTAGGGTCGCTTAGCTTACTCACACAGCTACCTCATTGCGCCTCTTTTTTTCTTTGCGTCATGTGCTGTTTGGGGAGTGTTTTTTTGGAAGGGCCATCCTGCGTGACACTGCAGTGCCACTCCTAGATGGGCCAGGTGTTTGTGTCGGCCACTAGGGTCGCTTAGCTTACTCACACAGCTACCTCATTGCGCCTCTTTTTTTCTTTGCGTCATGTGCTGTTTGGGGAGTGTTTTTTGGAAGGGCCATCCTGCGTGACACTGCAGTGCCACTCCTAGATGGGCCAGGTGTTTGTGTCGGCCACTAGGGTCGCTTAGCTTACTCACACAGCTACCTCATTGCGCCTCTTTTTTTCTTTGCGTCATGTGCTGTTTGGGGAGTGTTTTTTGGAAGGGCCATCCTGCGTGACACTGCAGTGCCACTCCTAGATGGGCCAGGTGTTTGTGTCGGCCACTAGGGTCGCTTAGCTTACTCACACAGCTACCTCATTGCGCCTCTTTTTTTCTTTGCGTCATGTGCTGTTTGGGGAGTGTTTTTTGGAAGGGCCATCCTGCGTGACACTGCAGTGCCACTCCTAGATGGGCCAGGTGTTTGTGTCGGCCACTAGGGTCGCTTAGCTTACTCACACAGCTACCTCATTGCGCCTCTTTTATTCTTTGCGTCATGTGCTGTTTGGGGAGTGTTTTTTGGAAGGGCCATCCTGCGTGACACTGCAGTGCCACTCCTACATGGGCCAGGTGTTTGTGTCGGCCACTAGGGTCGCTTAGCTTACTCACACAGCTACCTCATTGCGCATCTTTTTTTCTTTGCGTCATGTGCTGTTTGGGGAGTGTTTTTTGGAAGGGCCATCCTGCGTGACACTGCAGTGCCACTCCTAGATGGGCCAGGTGTTTGTGTCGGCCACTAGGGTCGCTTAGCTTACTCACACAGCTACCTCATTGCGCCTCTTTTTTTCTTTGCGTCATGTGCTGTTTGGGGAGTGTTTTTTGGAAAGGCCATCCTGCGTGACACTGCAGTGCCACTCCTAGATGGGCCAGGTGTTTGTGTCGGCCACTAGGGTCGCTTAGCTTACTCACACAGCTACCTCATTGCGCCTCTTTTTTTCTTTGCGTCATGTGCTGTTTGGGGAGTGTTTTTTGGAAGGGCCATCTTGCGTGACACTGCAGTGCCACTCCTAGATGGGCCAGGTGTTTGTGTCGGCCACTAGGGTCGCTTATCTTACTCACACAGCTACCTCATTGCGCCTCTTTTTTTCTTTGCGTCATGTGCTGTTTGGGGAGTGTTTTTTGGAAGGGCCATCCTGTGTGACACTGCAGTGCCACTCCTAGATGGGCCAGGTGTTTGTGTCGGCCACTAGGGTCGCTTAGCTTACTCACACAGCTACCTCATTGCGCCTCTTTTTTTCTTTGCGTCATGTGCTGTTTGGGGAGTGTTTTTTGGAAGGGCCATCCTGCGTGACACTGCAGTGCCACTCCTACATGGGCCAGGTGTTTGTGTCGGCCACTAGGGTCGCTTAGCTTACTCACACAGCTACCTCATTGCGCCTCTTTTTTTCTTTGCGTCATGTGCTGTTTGGGGAGTGTTTTTTGGAAGGGCCATCCTGCGTGACACTGCAGTGCCACTCCTAGATGGGCCAGGTGTTTGTATCGGCCACTTGGGTCGCTTAGCTTAGTCATCCAGCGACCTCGGTGCAAATTTTAGGACTAAAAATAATATTGTGAGGTGTGAGGTGTTCAGAATAGACTGAAAATGAGTGGAAATTATGGTTTTTGAGGTTAATAATACTTTGGGATCAAAATGATCCCCAAATTCTATGATTTAAGCTGTTTTTTAGGGTTTTTTGAAAAAAACACCCGAATCCAAAACACACCCGAATCCGACAAAAAAAATTCGGTGAGGTTTTGCCAAAACGCGGTCGAACCCAAAACACGGCCGCGGAGCCGAACCCAAAACCAAAACACAAAACCCGAAAAATTTCAAGTGCACATCTCTAGTTTTAACATACTGTACTTTTGTTTTAAACAGATGTACACACTTAAAGTATGTTTTTGGATTGTGGGTGGAAACCCACACAAGTACGGGGAAATTACACAACGTCCACACAGTTAGGGCCATGGAGAGTATCAGACCCAAGACCTCAGTGCTGTGAGGCAGTAATGCTAACCATTACACTTAGAGATGGGCCCGGGAAATTTTTCGGGTTTTGTGTTTTGGTTTTGGATTCGGTTCCGCGGCCTTGTTTTGGATTCGGACGCGTTTGGCAAAACCTCCCTGAAATTTTTTTGTCGGATTCGGGTGTGTTTTAGATTCGGGTGTTTTTTTTCAAAAACCCTCAAAAACAGCTTAAATCATAGAATTTGGGGTAATTTTGATCCTATAGTATTATTAACCTCAATAACCATAATTTCCACTCATTTCCAGTCTATTCTGAACACCTCACACCTCACAATACTATTTTTAGTATTGCACCGAGGTCGCTGGATGACTAAGCTAAGCGACCCAAGAGGGTGGCACAAACACCTGGTCCATCTAGGAGTGGCACTGCAGTGTCAGACAGGATGGCACTTAAAAAAATTGGCCCCAAACAGCACATGATGCAAAGAAAAGAGAAAAAGAGGTGCACTTTGGTCGCTGGACGGCTAAGCTAAGCGACACAAACACCTCAATATCACAAGAATTATTCGTTCTAATCAATGTTATTATTGGTCCAAATCACTGGAAGAAAATGAAAAAATCACAGGAATTATTTGTTCTAATCAATGGTATTATTGGTCCAAATCACTGGAAGAAAATGAAAAAATCACAGGAATTATTTGTTCTAATCAATGGTATTATTGGTCCAAATAACTGGAAGAAAATGACAAAATCACAGGAATTATTTGTTCTAATCAATGGCATTATTGGTCCAAATCACTGGAAGAAAATGACAAAATCACAGGAATTATTTGTTCTAATCAATGGTATTATTGGTCCAAATCACTGGAACAAAATGACAAAATCACTGGAATTATTCGTTCTAATCAATGGTATTATTGGTCCAAATCACTGGAAGAAAATGACAAAATCACTGGAATCATTTGGCAAGATCACTATAATTAATAATTAATTATAAATCACTGATATTAATTGGTAAAATCTCGCTATCGCCTGCCTAGTGAAGTGGAATCTAGATGGGATTTTGTACCGGGGACACAATAACTTCATCAATTGTCTAAATCCCAATGCACTAATGTCAGAAAACGGGCGCACGTCTAACAGCGCACTGATTATACTGAGAACTGATTATACTGACCAATCACTGATTATACTGAGCACTGATTTTACTGAGCACTGATGATACTACGGAGAACTGACACTGAGCAGCGAGAACAGCACTGGACTATTGTACTGTACTATACTGGTCACCACAATGCTGCACTGTACTACTATTTACTGCTCACAACAATGCAGCACAGATATGGATACTTGAAGTACATTCGTGTATCAGGAGTATACCGCACAGGGGAATAACAAAGTATAAAGTGGATAGTATGATGACCAAAATGTAGTGAGGAAGAAAAACCAATGTTTTCTAGTCAATCTTAGATTGGTGGTGCACCCTGAGTCAGTATTGAAACATGCAACAGGAAAGGAGAAAAAAAGTGACACGGAGCTGCAAGATACAGCAATGGCTTACTGTACTGTACAACTATATACTGTTGGTCACCAAAATCCTGCACTGTACTACTATATATACTGCTCACAAAAATGCAGCACAGATATGGAATGGATACTTGCAGTGACACAGAGCTGCAAGATACAGCAATGGCCTACTGTACTGTACAACTATATACTGCTGGTCACCAAAATGCTGCACTGTACTACTATATATACTGCTCACAAAAATGCAGCACAGATATGTAATGGATACTTGCAGTGACACGGAGCTGCAAGATACAGCAATGGCCTACTGTACTGTACAACTATATACTGTTGGTCACCAAAATGCTGCACTGTACTACTATATATACTGCTCACAAAAATGCAGCACAGATATGGAATGGATACTTGCAGTGACACAGAGCTGCAAGATACAGCAATGGCCTACTGTACTGTACAACTATATACTGTTGGTCACCAAAATGGTGCACTGTACTACTATATATACTGCTCACAAAAATGCAGCACAGATATGGAATAGATACTTGCAGTGACACAGAGCTGCAAGATACAGCAATGGCCTACTGTACTGTACAACTATATACTGTTGGTCACCAAAATGCTGCACTGTACTACTATATATACTGCTCACAAATATGCAACACAGATATGGAATGGATACTTGCAGTGACACGGAGCTGCAAGATACAGCAATGGCCTACTGTACAACTATATACTGTTGGTCACCAAAATGCTGCACTGTACTACTATATATACTGCTCACAAAAATGAAGCACAGATATGGAATGGATACTTGCAGTGACACAGCTGCAAGATACAGCAATGGCCTACTGTACTGTACAACTATATGCTGTTGGTCACCAAAATGCTGCACTGTACTACTATATATACTGCTCACAAAAATACAGCACAGATATGGAATGGATACTTGCAGTGACACGGAGCTGCAAGATACAGCAATGGCCTACTGTACAACTATATACTGCTGGTTACCAAAACGCTGCACTGTACTACTATATAAATATACTGCTCACAAAAATGCAACACAGATATGGAATGGATACTTGCAGTGACACGGAGCTGCAAGATACAGCAATGGCCTACTGTACTGTACAACTATAAACTGTTGGTCACCAAAATGCTGCACTGTACTACTATATATACTGCTCACAAAAATGCAGCACAGATATGGAATGGATACTTGCAGTGACACGGAGCTGCAAGATACAGCAATGGCCTACTGTACTGTACAACTATATACCGTTGGTCACCAAAATGCTGCACTGTACTACTATATATACTGCTCACAAAAATGCAACACAGATATGGAATGGATACTTGCAGTGACACAGAGCTGCAAGATACAGCAATGGCCTACTGTACTGTACAACTGTATACTGTTGGTCACCAAAATGCAGTACACTGAGCACAGATATTTGCAGCACACTGAGCACAGATATGGAGCTTTTCAGGCAGAGAACGTAGGTATTTGCAGCACACTGAGCACAGATATTTGCAGCACACTGAGCACAGATATGGAGCTTTTCAGGCAGAGAACGTAGCCACGTCCTCTCCTTTCAATCTCCAATGCACGAGTGAAAATGGCGGCGACACGCGGCTTTTATATAGAATACGAATCTCGCGAGAAACAGACAGTGGGATGATGACGTTCGGCCGCGTTCGGGTTAACGAGCAAGGCGGGAAGATCCGAGGCTGCCTCGGATCCGTGTAAAATAGGTGAAGTTCGGGGGGGTTCGGATCTCGACGAACCGAACCCGCTCATCTCTAATTACATCATCTGTACCTACTTTAGAATGGAAGAAGAATATTTGTGAAGCTTGTACTTGCTCCAGGCACCATGGGTCCTCTGGCCATGAGACCTTTCCAGAGATTATCTGTCAGGCACATTCACTAGTTATGGGCTGGATATTCCATATAAGCTACAAACTGTGCCTAATGGACATGTAGAACTTTATTAGAGTTTTATTTATATAACAGTTGGTCATCATATGTGAAAGATACCACAAATGATAAATCATTGTATTTTTAAATTGCATTCGGAAAAATAAATAACATTGATATTAATTTGTATTTTAAATAATACTCTGAAACATTACAACGGTGACATGGGGCCAGATGTATTAACCTGGAGACGGCATAAGGAAGTGATAAACCAGTGATAAGAGCAAGGTGATAAACACACCAGCCAATCAGCTCCTAACTGTTAATTTACATACTGGAGCTGAATGGCTGGTGCGTTTATCACCTTGCAATTATCACTGGTTTATCACTTCCTTATGCCTTCTACATCAGCCCCAATGTGTCTAATCTGCAGTGGTTTCAATGTAATCTAGTATACGTATACACTATACATGTAATTTAAACATGTGCTTTATACTTCACTTACATCACACAACACTGCTTAAACTAAGCAAACAAAGTTTATCAATGGCATAGCTACCCTATCAGCAGACAACTCTCAGCGAAAAAGTGTATGGGAGCTGGTGGTGCATAGAGGAGGGAGAGTACTTTCATATATGGTTGAGACTCTTTGCAAACTCATTTACATGACTCTTACCTGATCTGGAAAGGTCTACATTGAAAATCTGAATATACAGTATTATTTCAACTAGCAGACGATATCGAGAATCAAAGTCAGCAAATATATCATCCTGTGGACAAGAGTCATTACTTTTTAGCTACTAATTTAATACGACTTTTGTAAAAAAAAAAAAAAAAACACACACACAAAAAAAAACATACTGTTAAAAATTTTTTGAGGGAGACTTCCGGTTCCGGGACGTATGGAGTAGGAAGCTCACTGCAGGAGCTCCCTCCCCGCCGCTCGCTTTTAGGCACCTTTTCAAGGCTATTATAGTCTCTACACCGCTCAGATCACCCCCGCCAGTACCCGCGGTCACGATGGACCGCTACGTCACATCCGTAGCCGCGGCTCCCCAAGCTCCCGCCGGCACACCAGTGAGACAGGAGAAGCACCGCGCTGCCAGCAGCAGTGGTCTCCCCGGCTTCTAAGAAGGCTGCAGCAGAGGGCACTGACAACACAGGCTCCCAGGTATGCCGTGACCCTGCAGCCCCAGTCACATACGGGGATGTAGTGGCTGCTATCACTGCCACAATGGCGCCCCTCCTGTCTCAAGCTGTCTGTGATATAACCAAACAACTGCAGCATCTGACACAGAGGGTTGCTCACACTGAAACACAGCTTCAAGCAGCTACTCATGACATAGAAGGGCTGCATCATTCAGTAAAATCCCTTACTACAGAAAATTATCAAATATGGAATAAATTAGATGATACTGAGAATCGTAAGATTAGTGGGACTGCCAGAATCTATTAAAGGCACAGCACTGGCACATTTTGTACGCACCACCCTTCCTTCACTTTTGGGCATTGAACGGGACTGTAATGATCTTGTGATCGAGAGGGTTCACCGAGTGGGCCCAGTTCCCACCCTCAACAGACTGCGCCCACGTGTGACTCTGTTCCGCTGTCTGAACTACCTTCATAAAATGGCATTCTGGTCTGCTTCCCGTAAAGTGAAAGATATACAATGGGAGGGTAAAAAGCTTTACATATTCCAGGATTACTCGGTGGAACTGACTCGGGCCCGCAAAGCTTTCTTCCCTATTTGCACTCAACTTGTGTCAGAGGGCCGCAAGTTTGGCCTGCTCTACCCCGATCGCTTGCGCATTTATGAGGGTATCTCCCACAAATACTTTTTGTCACCCGCTGACGCCGCAGCATACCTGCGCAATGTCGCAAGAGAAGACAACGCGGACATTACAGACCTCCCTTCAGCGACAGCTTCGATGTGATTCCCGGACTCCACTAGGATGCTTTCTTGCACCCCCCCCCCCCAGCTGACTGTGTTCTACTGTCATTGCCTACACAACGTTCAGTGACTGCTGCTGCTGTATCCTGGTTATACGTGTCTTCAGATTATACACTACCACGTTCTTTATTGCATTCTCTTCAGTCAATTTCATCTTGTGCTCTATATAATTCAGCCCATTTAGACGTGGGATTAACCCACACAAGTTGGTTTTCAATTTCGTTAGTCATATTTATATATATATATGATAGCTGAACCTGCTTTTCTGTAACCTCTGCTCCCCGATCGTCATGCGTGACGCATTACTCCTCAATGTTTTGTCCATATATGGGGGTTCTTCTTGGGCGGGTATGGATACTTATATGATGACGGTGGGGAGGGACTCCCGCCTTACTATTGCATTTTTGTCCTCTAACGCCCGTGCGCGAGACCGCTGTTACTGGTTCTCACGCATGATCGTTAGCCGGTGGTCGCTGGTCATTACTATATTAATCATTAGTACTGTGATGTTTTTCATATTGTACGACCTGTTGTTCACTTTTCTCTTCTCTTATTCTTCTTCCCTCCTTGTATTGTCTCCTTCCTCCCGCCCCCTTCCCGGGATGTGCCTGTCCTTATCCTTATAAGGCTGGCAGTGGTTGGTGCATACGTTTTGTCTTTTCCACTGCATTATGCCTGACTTAGTAGTTGGTACGTGGAATCCGGGGTGATATCATATCTTACATTTCCGCTAATAATAAAAAATATGCCACTCAATATTTGGAGTTTCAGAGGCCCCTGTCGACAGCCTACCAGTGTTACAAATCCTCCCCCACCTCGCAAAACCGCCTCCTCTATCTTAATGCCAAGACACACTTTGATGAATTTATGTCTTCCATGGGTAACAGGTTCTCCTTTTCGGTAAATTATAGATACTATAAATTTGGCAATAAAACTGGTAAATTATTAACGACACTGCTAAATGGTTCTCGTACCCCATGGTCACGCACCCACTCCGTACGTCCACTGGCGCGCTGACCACTACTAACCAAGAGATCTCTGATGTCATGAGATCCTTTTACGAACACCTGTACTCCCCAACTCCGCTTCCTTTGCCCACGACTCCTCCTGCGGCCTCCCACCTTTTGGGACAACCTTCCTGTTCCCCAACTACTTCCCACTATGGTCCAATCGTTGCTAGACCCCATCACGCTTGAGGAGGTCAAGAGTGTCATTGGTCAATTTGGCAAGGACAAGGCACCGGGACCTGATGGCTTTAGTGCTGACTTTTCTCAAATCCTCCTGCCACGCCTAGGGGATACTTTGGTGTCGGTCCTGAATGCGGTTTTGTCCTCTGACACTCTCCCCAGACATTTTAACACAGCCATTCTCAAAGTTCTCCCTAAACCTGGAAAGGACCTCTCTCAGCCGGGATCACATCGCCCGATCTCATTACTGAATCTTGATTATAAATTACTCACTAAAATATTAGCAGATCGTATTAAGCATTTACTCCCCCATATCATACATAAGGACGAAGCAGGATTTATTTGGTGTAGACATTCAGAGGTTAACGTGCGGCGGGTACTAACGGCCATATATGCTTCATCTTCTTCTTCCTCCTTTTCCACTCACCCAGTTATCCTCTCCCTCGATGCCGAAAAAGCATTCGACCTGGTTGACTGGGATCACCACTTCTCTTCTCTTTCGCTTTTTGGCTTTCCTGCCCCTTTCGTAAAACTACTGAAACTCCTTTGCACTGCTCCTCTGACGCAGATTTCATGTAATGGGGTTCTCTCTTCAGCTTTTGAGATCCACAGGGGCACCAGACAGGGATGCCCCCTGTCACCCTTACTCTTTGCCATAGCACTGGAACCCCTAGCGATAGCCTTACGACAATCTGTGGTGTTTAAAGGGATCAAAGTCACTTCCGGTTCCGGCTTGATGCTGTGAGGTGTGCTCCCAGCATCGCTCCGTGCATCGGGACACCATATAGCTTTTAAAAGCCGTTTTCACGGCTTCCA
The DNA here is from genome assembly GCF_028390025.1 of Pseudophryne corroboree. Lineage (NCBI taxonomy): Eukaryota > Metazoa > Chordata > Amphibia > Anura > Myobatrachidae > Pseudophryne > Pseudophryne corroboree. The sequence goes on along the minus strand of NC_086448.1, from coordinate 381,907,282 downwards.
CAGAGACCTCCTCGCTACACTATCAGTGGCCGCCACAGTATGGATAAATACCTGGCCTCCGGGGCCGCACCGAAGCCCTCTGCTCTCCCGCAGCCGACCAAACAGGAGAAGAAACGTGCCAACCCCAATATGGCGCCGAGTAACAGCACCCCGCCGGCGTCTCCCGCGGCTAAGAAAACGGCCACTGAACTGTTCCAGAAGGACCCTCCTCAGGTCAGTCACACATCAGACGCCCCTATCACACACTCTGATCTGGCAGCCGCAATCACAAGCACCATGGGCCCCTTGTTATCTAAAGCTGTGGCTGACATTACACAGCAGCTGCAGCACTTCACTCACAAGGTGTCTGTACATGACAATCAGATTGGGGTCTTAAGCCATGATATGGCGTCAACCCAGTGCTCCATTCTCCGCTTACAAAAAGAAAATCATCAGTTATGGAACCGTCTAGAGGACGCGGAAAATCGCTCGCGACGAAACAATATTAGATTAGTTGGTCTGCCTGAGTCTATTAAAGGAGCTGAGTTAGTTGCATTCGTGCAGACCACCCTGCCGTCCCTTTTAGATATCTCTGACACCTGCAAGGATCTCGTAATCGAGAGGGTACATAGAGTGGGCCCCCCCCCACGCACCCCCGACAGTCGCCCGCGGGTCACATTATTTCGCTGCCTTAACTATCTGCACAAGACGGCTTTCTGGACAGCCTCCCGAAAACAAAGATCCGTGATGTGGGAAAACTCACGTTTGTTTATATTCCAGGATTTCTCTGCTGAGCTGACCAGGGCTAGAAAAGCTTTTAATCCAGTGTGCTCTAAATTAGTTCAGGACAAACGCAAATTCTCATTGATGTACCCTGCAAAGCTCAGAATTTACGGGGGAGATAAACCAATGGATTTCACCTCTCCTGATGATGCCATGGCCTATCTTCATGATGAAGCCTCAGGAATTCAAGAGGACATCTCAGACGCTCCTCCCCTAACTCCTTCTACATAAATCTACTTTCCCTGACGAAGTTTATGATAGATGGTCGATTTGAGATTCCCCGACTGTATAACTCACTGCAGGACAGATTTTCCACTGCGATGTGACAAGCGCTAGATGCCCACGACGCAATCCTACTGTCACATTTTCTTGTATCGCAGGACTATATCTGGAAGGGATCTGTCTGCCTTAATGATAATATAACCTATCTGCATTTTGCCCCTATTATAGTTGGCTGCTGCTTTATGTTTATACACACAAGCCTGACATAAATGTCCTTTTACAATTTTGATGTTATGGCTACGGCCCTTTAACTATTGGTCTCTATTCATATAACTATTGATACATGGTGGTGTTGCCGGCAGGAGCACTATGTCGACACTCCACAGTACTAGTGTTTAATGTTATTAGCAATTTGTTTACCGGATTTCGGTCTGTATTATACAGACATCATTCATTGCCTGTCTTGGTCTACCTTTATTTTGTTTTGTTTTACCTATGTCCCTCCCCCTCCTCTCCCCACTCCATGTAGATATGCATGTACTAGTTTTTCGCTTACTGATTGCTCTCAACTACTCATTATTACTAAGTTTTATATCCTAAATGACTGAAATCACAATAGGTTCCCTTAATGTTGGGGGGATAAACTCTCCACAGAAGAGACGTAAAATCCTTCACTATTTGAACAAACAAAATATAGATATTATCTTCCTACAAGAATCACATCTCACCCATATAGAAACGCTTAAACTTCAAATGCTTCAGTGGTCCCTGATTGCGGACGCACCATTTACCTCCAAAGCACGTGGAGTAGTCATACTTGCTAAACGCAATATACCAGTCGTGGTAACACGAATTGATGCAGACCCTGATGGTAGATTTCTCCTTGTCGAACTCACTTTATATAATATCCCATACACCCTTTGCAATGTATACGCACCCAACGCTTATAGCAAAGCATTTTTCCAACAGTTGATTTCTAAACTCGTTCCTCATGCTCATAATAACCTGGTAATGTGTGGGGATTTCAACTTGATCACATCTCCCCATTTAGACCGCTCATACTCCTCTGGAACCCCTCCTCACCCCCCCAAAATAGGTATCTCGCACCTATGTTCGTCTCTAACTTTAGTAGATATTTGGAGAGCCCTACACCCTACGGAAAAAAATTATACTTGCCTTTCTGCTGCACACGGTACTCTGTCACGTATTGATTACACTTTTATTTCCCACCAATTATTCCCAAACGTCACGGACTCGGATATTGAATCAATAGCGATTTCCGACCATGCCTTGATTTGGTTCTCATTACTCATAAGACCTGCATTCAGAACACCCCCCCAATGGAGATTCCCATCTCACTTGATGACGTCCTCCAAATTTGGTGATATGTTGGATGCTGCCTGGGATAATTACTCTCATAATAATGAGTCACACGCAAATTCTGACCCGTCCCTCTTTTGGTTGGCCTCTAAGGCGGTTTTATGCGGGGAAATTCTATCTTATACCTCAGCACTTAAAAGAAAATATGCACAGTCCTATATATCTGCTCAACAAGCCCTTACAAATGCATACCAATCCTATACTCTGACTCCATCCCCTGCTAACAAACATGTTTATCTCACACAAAAATTACACTTCAATGAACTATTAACATCTATGGGCGATAAATACAAATTTAAAATTGACTATAAATTCCACAAATTTGGCAATAAAACGGGCAAAATGCTCACGAATCTCTTAAAAGGTACTTTTACTCCCATGACAGTACACCCGCTATTGACAGCTGAAGGAACATTTACCACAGACCCTCAACAAATATCAGATATAATGAAAGTATACTATGAAAAACTGTATTCTCCCCATCCTACCTTGACCTCATCTCCTTTCACCACTCAGTCCCTATCTTCGGCTTGGGAATTCCCGGTCCTCCCACAATTTTCAACAGATGATTTTCCATCTTTGATGTCCCCGATTACTTGTGAAGAAGTTCAACAGGTGATTTCTAAATTAAAACCCTCCAAGGCCCCTGGTCCCGATGGATTGTCAGGAGAATTTTATAAACACCTAGCTCCAAGAATAGCCACATATCTGACTGCCTTCTACAATCATATAATAACCACTAATACGATTCCCCTTCATTTTAATTCGGCCATCATCAAGGTACTCCCAAAACAAGGTAAAGACCTTTCTAACCCTGCATCATACCGTCCCATTTCCCTCCTAAATTTAGATTACAAAATTTTAACAAAAATTCTGGCCGACAGATTGAAGTTCTCTCTACCACATGTCATACATCCTGATCAAACAGGTTTCATTTGTGGACGTCACTCTGTCCGGAATGTTAGACGGGTGTTGGCTACAATTCAACATTTGTTGGTTACTGACACTCGAGATTCCCCTCACAATGTAGTTTTAACTTTAGATGCAGAAAAGGCCTTTGACCTTATAACATGGCCTCATCTATTTTTGACTCTAGAGAAATTTGGTTACCCTACCTCATTTATTTTGCTACTAAAAACCATATATACCTCCCCTAAATCCCAACTCATATGTAATGGTTACTCTTCTACTCCGTTCACCATACATAAAGGCACAAGGCAGGGGTGTCCACTCTCTCCCTTGCTGTTTGCACTGGCAATTGAACCCCTTGTGGTTTCTATCCGCAACTATTCACTGATTGAAGGCGTTCGAATTGGTGATGTTGTTTTAAAGACGGCTCTTTTCGCCGACGATATGTTACTATTTCTGTCCCGACCTGAAACTACAATCCCCAACGTAATGTCTCTGATACATTCTTTTGGGAGTGTGGCAGGCTTCAGAATTAACATTGCCAAGTCTGAACTACTTACTTTATCTAGTCCCCGATTGACCAACCCTCCTTCTTCCTTAACGCAATCCCATTTTACTACAGTTGACAGTATTAAATATCTGGGTGTCCACATTCCCTCTGACCTCTCTTCCTTATATAAACTGAATTTTTCCCCAATCCTAACGAAGATATCGACCCTATATGAGTCCTGGATGAATCTTCCCCTTTCCCTCCTTGGCCGTCTAGCAATTGTTAAAAGTATTATTTTTCCGAAAATTTTTTATGCCCTGCAAATGCTCCCCATTGGACTCTCCAAATCAGATTTCTCCAAATTTGATAGTCTTACTTCCCGCTTCTTATGGAAGCAAAAACGCTCTAGAATTGCTCTAGACAAACTTCAATCTTCCCGCTCCAAAGGAGGAATGAATGCTCCCAATCTTCATAGATACTTCCTCTCTGTTCAATTCAGGGTTATTAATGATTGGTTATTGAATTCTTCCACTTACACCGACCTAGCATTAGATTGCGCCATCTTCTCTCCATTTGCTCCTAGTGCCTTACTTCACTCTAAACAAGGAGACATCCCACCCACCATCCTACAGAACATAATGTTTCACGATGTTTATTTGGCATGGAAGTCCATTAACAAAAAATTACTCAGAAACCACCTCTCATCTCCCTATGTCCCACTATGGGGAAATCCCTCATTCCCTCCCTCGCTGACAAATGCTGAGTATCTGAATTGGAAACAGAAAGGTCTATTTTTAACTTCACAAATCTTTGACCCAGGAGGCCTCCTGCTTCCCTATTCAGAACTAAAACTTACATATCAACTTTCTGACCGGAACTTCTTTATGTATTTACAATCTAGACACTATGCAATGTCCCTGACTCCCTCCACGCGCTTTGTTCTTTCCACGGATCCTCTAAACAGTTTATTTAAGGCACTAAATTCTAGGCCTTACCATATTAGAATGCTTTATTCTCTTCTTTCCCCTAATTCTACCTCATTGGCATGGTCTAAGCTTTTGAAAGCATGGCAATCTGATATAGGGACAATACACACTTCCGATGATATTGTTATTCATTTCGAAACCACACTGAAGCATTTGAAATCCTCATATTTACAAGAAGTACATTTAAAAACTCTACACAGAGCATATGTTTCTCCATTTCAGAGGGCCCGCATGTTCCCTGAAAATGATGGCTCCTGTCTGAAATGCTGTGCCTCTAAGGCAGATTTCTTCCATTGTATGTGGTCTTGTGGGAAGATTAAACGCTTTTGGTGCAAATTAATTAATTACATAAACTCTCTGTTCAATCTCCACCTTCTTCCAAATCCCTCTGCTTGTCTTTTAGCTGATTTTAGGGGTTGGGCCCTGGGTACTCGTAAATTATTCATTTTGCCTTTACTATCGATTATAGTCACAGTAGCCAAGAAGATCATCTTAGTTCATTGGATATCCAAGTCTACTCCATCCATATTGGAAGTCAGACAAAAATTGCTTCAATTAATGTATTTTGATAGGAGGGATACCTTCCCAGATTTAAATAAGAATGTAGAGAAATTTCATTCGAAATGGGAATCTTTTATCTCTTCTTTGGATCTCCCCACTCAAAATACCATTATGGCGATTTTCGAAAACACAGAATGGCAACTCCTACGTAACCTCACTTAGATACAGCCACGTGACCTAATCCTTCAATCCTCTGACGGAGGCTACCCAATATGATAATATGTTTTGTATCGATCTAGGTTCAGGTCTAACAGAGAGCTTTCTTAAAGATATCTACCTGATGTCGTGAATATCTACTCCCCCTATCCCCCTTCCAACCCCTCCCCATATCCTGGTTTGTAGTTTTACTCTGGTAATATTTTATCTGTTACTAGCTCTTACTCTTATTTTACCTTATTTATTTTAATTTATTTTTGTTTTATTTCTATATGTGTTTTTTGGGCTGGGAACAGCGATGTGGGCTTTTTATAATTAAGCTCAGTTAGACATGGTTACTTACAAAGGTATATGTTTCCAGACTTATTACACGTTCATTAGCTTTACTACGGATGAAGGGTTCATTCTGGTCAAATATCCCTTCCACATAGGAAAAGTTCTACCATATATTGATGGTTATGCTTAGTTACTATATTTCCTCTTTCTTTTGCCTTTGACTCCCTTAGGTGGGAACTACATTTTTCCCCGTCAAAACTGATATATTGATATATTGTTATACCTATTTACTTGTAATGTCTTCATCGGTGTACCCTTTGTACTTGTATACGCTGTCATGCCAATTTCTTAAAATAATAAAGAAATCGTTGTTTAAAAAAAAAAGGGATCAAAGTAGGCGATATTGACCTCCGCCTTGCTCTTTTTGCCGATGACATGCTATTATTTGTCTCAGACCCAGTGAACTCCATTCCGGAAATCCTTGGTCTGATCCAAGCATTTGGGAATAGGGCGGGATACAGGATTAATGTAGCCAAGTCAGAAATTCTACCCTTGGGCCCCTCCCCTGGCATCATATCTAGCTTCCTCTCGTCCCTTTCTTTTAAAATTGCCCCCACAAAAATTACCTACTTAGGGATTCAAATACCGGCCAATTTATCTAGATTATATGAGAAGAACTACTCTCCTAGTCTAGCACGGGTGACAACACTACTGGACAGTTGGAAATTACTTCCCTTATCGCTACTGGGGAGGATAGCTGTTCTACAAAGCATAGTCTTTCCCAAACTATTCTATCTCATGCAAATGCTCCCAGTCGGACTTAATAAACGAGACATCCAATACCTACGGAAGATAATGTCAAAATTCTTATGGAAGGGGAAGAATGCCTTCATTGCCTTGGACAAATTGATGGCCCCTAAATTGGCGGGTGGCTTTGGGGTCCCTGATTATGCGTCTTACTCGATGGTGTCCTTATTTCGCTGTGCTGCTGACTGGCTGTTCGACAGGGAACTCTTCACTGACTCTGCTCTAGACGAGGCTTTATTTGCCCCCTATTCCCCAGGAGCATTGCTTCTCTGCAGACCCTCTCTGATTCCGGCCTCTGTTCGCAATAACCCCCTTTTCCATTATATCTATTATAACTGGCGCTCTCTGCACAAGAAATTTAGGAGTAATCCCGAAATATCATCATGCATTCCACTATGGGGCAATCCTGCTTTTCCTCCATCTCTCATCAACCCTAATTACCAACTCTGGAAAGAGAAGGGTCTCTCCAGTTCCTCCAAGGTCTTCGACCCAGGAGGCTCTTTGTTGTCATTCTCTTCCCTACGCGAGAAGTTCGACCTACCCCACTCCCATTTTTACATGTACCTCCAAACCAGACATTATCTACTTCCTACAACTCACAAACGTAATGACCCCCAGGATAATTCTTCTCTCTCTGCCCCATTATTAATCTCACTTGCTGTCCACAAAGCTGGGCCCACGCGCATTAGACAGATTTATAACACTCTGACTTCTAGATCAGCAGAACATAGATTGGATAGACTGTTGGATCAGTGGCGTAAAGACATGCCTAGCCTGACCTCCCATCACCAGCTCAGTGATCACTATGTCTCCACTGTGAAAGCTCTGGCCTCTCCATATTTACAGGAGGTCCATCTCCGCACCCTACAGAGAGCCTACATCTCCCCCATACAACACGCCCGATTTAACCCCACGGAATCTGGGGAATGCCCCAAATGCCATGTCAGTGCAGCTTCATTTTATCACATGTTTTGGGAGTGTGGTCTGATCCGCCGTTTCTGGCATAAAGTACTGGCCTTTATTAACCAGCTGTTGCACATTGATGTGATAGCGACTCCACTATCTTGCCTGTGTGCCAATTTCTCAGAATGGGACTTAGGACCAGGGAGACGGAAAATTCTACCGTTTCTCACTATTCTGGTAACTGTATCTAAAAAAATTATCTTATCCCACTGGCTCTTATCGTCATCCCCCACTCTGACGGAGGTACACAGTAAACTTCTGCAGATATTATATTATGACAGGAAATCGGCCCAAATTAATATAGATTCCGGGGTTAAATCCTTCTATAAAAAATGGGGCCTTTATATTGATTCACGGGATCAGACCACACAGACTCAAATATTTAAGGTTTTTGAACATACAGAATGGTTCTTACATAGGAAATGACTGGAAGATACCCTACTGTGATACTCCACACCTATGCATTTTGGTAACCCAAGGGACGAGATCCCCCTGCTGCCTATTATTACACTGCTGCATCAATTACGATCCCCCTCCTTATTTATTGATAGGACATCCCCATATTCCCCAACCATTTACCCTTATGTGTAAACCCCCCCCCCCCCCACCTCTCCTCTCTCTGGCTCCTGATTCCTATTTCTCTTCTTCTTCTCTCTCCTCTGTTTGGTATTCCCAATCTGTCAGGATACCGTACTCCAAAAACTGATTTTCTTTATTTCGATCATTATAACCTACTTATAGTAGATTGGTTATAGAGGTATACGCACCTCCCTTTATTACCACGTTGATATAGCATCAATGGGGGTCTATTGCTGTTTGACTTTATAGTTTTGTTATATTCCACGGTAACGCCGAAAATATATATTTTCAGGCTAGAGTTGGTTTAATAATTTTGGGACAAAATGCAGATTACTAGTTCCTTGTTCACATGTCTAGGCACCGTGGATTTGAGTTGCTCTCCTCCCAGCATAATTTGAAGTATACGCTTATACAACATTTACACAATCTCCATTGTATGCTTGTCCTTTGTTTCTATTTTGTATTCATATTATGTGAAAACCTTAATAAACAGATTTTAAAAAAAATGCATGCTGCCTCTCCTGCCAACTGATTACATCCTACCATTCCTGCCAACAAAGTTTTGACTGTGGTGCTCCCTACCTCACCTCACCTTCAGAATGTACGCTCTAATGAGCAGGGCCCTCTTCTCTCAAGTGCTTTTCCTTCTCTTACTTACACTAGCTTCTCAATACTCCCTACAACAGCACCTGACCCTCAGTTGCAGCTATACTGATGCATATATCAGTGTCATGTTCCCTAATGCAGAATTTTTTATATACCATGTATTTGTCCTACATTGTTTTTGTGCTGTAAGTCACTGTTCTTGTTTTGAACATTCGTTCATGTATTTTGTTAGCCGCTGCGGTACCCATGGGGCACCAGATAAATAAAGGATAATAATATGTTTGCTGTGATTCTGTATTTACTGTATACTGCTACTTTAAATGCCTTTAAAAATACATCTTCTTTCAACTGTAACGTTCATTTTACATATACGGGGTGCTAGTATCACAAACAACCCACATTACTTTTGGCTACACTACTTCAAAGTACAGATTACTCATTTGTTTGGGACTCTAATAATACCATGGCGCCCTCAGAAATAAATGAGTAGCCAAAGGGAATCTGCACCTTCCATTTTCTCACATATTTGTAAATTTTGCTGCCCTTTGCATATGAAACCAATGCCAAACAGAATATAAGAAATTACATCACATAAAAAACCATGCTCTATGTAGAATAGTCATCAAGTACAAAAAAATATGTATTCAATTAATCACACCTGGGGGTTTATTTACTAATATTCGTGTTTGTGTCGATTTGTGTAGTGTTTAAACTCGTTTTGCATCGGGTACATTTTCATGCAACTTTTTGAATCCATATACGCAAAGTTACGAAGCAGTCGACTTTATGGTTGTCGTGTTTTCCGATGTCGATGCCAGTCATTTTTTTTTGGTACATTTACGGCCGTCATTGTCGTTTGCAACGTGTTTTTGTTGTATTTGCTGTTTTTTTTCCTAAGTTAAAACGCGGCAGGGTTTTTTTTTTCCGCTGCCGCATTTTCACTTTCAGTTTCGATTTTCATCCATGTTCGTGATTGGTTGTGTTTCAGATGGTAGGAGTGTCTGTGCGCAACCATATAAATACTAGAGATGTGCACTTGAAATTTTTCGGGTTTTGTGTTTTGGTTTTGGGTTCGGTTCCGCGGCCGTGTTTTGGGTTCGACCGCGTTTTGGCAAAACCTCACCGAATTTTTTTTGTCGGATTCGGGTGTGTTTTGGATTCGGGTGTTTTTTTCAAAAAACACTAAAAAACAGCTTAAATCATAGAATTTGGGGGTCATTTTGATCCCAAAGTATTATTAACCTCAAAAACCATAATTTCCACTCATTTTCAGTCTATTCTGAATACCTCACACCTCACAATATTATTTTTAGTCCTAAAATTTGCACCGAGGTCGCTGGATGACTAAGCTAAGCGACCCTAGTGGCCGACACAAACACCTGGCCCATCTAGGAGTGGCACTGCAGTGTCACGCAGGATGGCCCTTCCAAAAAACACTCCCCAAACAGCACATGACGCAAAGAAAAAAAGAGGCGCAATGAGGTAGCTGTGTGAGTAAGATAAGCGACCCTAGTGGCCGACACAAACACCTGGCCCATCTAGGAGTGGCACTGCAGTGTCACGCAGGATGGACCTTCCAAAAAACACTCCCCAAACAGCACATGACGCAAAGAAAAAAAGAGGCGCAATGAGGTAGCTGTGTGAGTAAGATAAGCGACCCTAGTGGCCGACACAAACACCTGGCCCATCTAGGAGTGGCACTGCAGTGTCACGCAGGATGGCCCTTCCAAAAAACACTCCCCAAACAGCACATGACGCAAAGAAAAAAAGAGGCGCAATGAGGTAGCTGTGTGAGTAAGATAAGCGACCCTAGTGGCCGACACAAACACCTGGCCCATCTAGGAGTGGCACTGCAGTGTCACGCAGGATGGCCCTTCCAAAAAACACTCCCCAAACAGCACATGACGCAAAGAAAAAAAGAGGCGCAATGAGGTAGCTGTGTGAGTAAGATAAGCGACCCTAGTGGCCGACACAAACACCTGGCCCATCTAGGAGTGGCACTGCAGTGTCACGCAGGATGGCCCTTCCAAAAAACACTCCCCAAACAGCACATGATGCAAAGAAAAAAAGAGGCGCAATGAGGTAGCTGTGTGAGTAAGATAAGCGACCCTAGTGGCCGACACAAACACCTGGCCCATCTAGGAGTGGCACTGCAGTGTCACGCAGGATGGCCCTTCCAAAAAACACTCCCCAAACAGCACATGACGCAAAGAAAAAAAGAGGCGCAATGAGGTAGCTGTGTGAGTAAGATAAGCGACCCTAGTGGCCGACACAAACACCTGGCCCATCTAGGAGTGGCACTGCAGTGTCACGCAGGATGGCCCTTCCAAAAAACACTCCCCAAACAGCACATGACGCAAAGAAAAAAAGAGGCGCAATGAGGTAGCTGTGTGAGTAAGATAAGCGACCCTAGTGGCCGACACAAACACCTGGCCCATCTAGGAGTGGCACTGCAGTGTCACGCAGGATGGCCCTTCCAAAAAACACTCCCCAAACAGCACATGACGCAAAGAAAAAAAGAGGCGCAATGAGGTAGCTGTGTGAGTAAGATAAGCGACCCTAGTGGCCGACACAAACACCTGGCCCATCTAGGAGTGGCACTGCAGTGTCACGCAGGATGGCCCTTCCAAAAAACACTCCCCAAACAGCACATGACGCAAATAAAAATGAAAGAAAAAAAAGGTGCAAGATGGAATTGTCCTTGGGCCCTCCCACCCACCCTTATGTTGTATAAACAGGACATGCACACTTTAACCAACCCATCATTTCAGTGACAGGGTCTGCCACACGACTGTGACTGAAATGACGGGTTGGTTTGGACCCCCACCAAAAAAGAAGCAATAAATCTCTCCTTGCACAAACTGGCTCTACAGAGGCAAGATGTCCACCTCATCATCATCCTCAGATATATCACCGTGTACATCCCGCTCCTCACAGATTATCAATTCGTCCCCACTGGAATCCACCATCTCAGCTCCCTGTGTACTTTGTGGAGGCAATTGCTGCTGGTCAATGTCTCCATGGAGGAATTGATTATAATTCATTTTAATGAACATCATCTTCTCCACATTTTCTGGAAGTAACCTCGTACGCCGATTGCTGACAAGGTGAGCGGCGGCACTAAACACTCTTTCGGAGTACACACTTGTGGGAGGGCAACTTAGGTAGAATAAAGACAGTTTGTGCAAGGGCCTCCAAATTGCCTCTTTTTCCTGCCAGTATAAGTACGGACTGTCTGACGTGCCTACTTGGATGCGGTCACTCATATAATCCTCCACCATTCTTTCAATGGGGAGAGAATCATATGCAGTGACAGTAGACGACATGTCCGTAATCGTTGTCAGGTCCTTCAGTCCGGACCAGATGTCAGCATGTCAGCATCAGCAGTCGCTCCAGACTGCCCTGCATCACCGCCAGCGGGTGGGCTCGGAATTCTGAGCCTTTTCCTCGCACCCCCAGTTGCGGGAGAATGTGAAGGAGGAGATGTTGACAGGTCGCGTTCCGCTTGACTTGACAATTTTGTCACCAGCAGGTCTTTGAACCCCAGCAGACTTGTGTCTGCCGGAAAGAGAGATCCAAGGTAGGTTTTAAATCTAGGATCGAGCACGGTGGCCAAAATGTAGTGCTCTGATTTCAACAGATTGACCACCCGTGAATCCTTGTTAAGCGAATTAAGGGCTCCATCCACAAGTCCCACATGCCTAGCGGAATCGCTCCCTTTTAGCTCCTCCTTCAATGCCTCCAGCTTCTTCTGCAAAAGCCTGATGAGGGGAATGACCTGACTCAGGCTGGCAGTGTCTGAACTGACTTCACGTGTGGCAAGTTCAAAAGGTTAAAATCATTCTCCACTGCGCTTGAGACAGGTACATTCCACCTCCTATATCGTGCTCAATTGTATAGGCTTGAATGGCCTTTTGCTGCTCCTCCAACCTCTGAAGCATATAGAGGGTTGAATTCCACCTCGTTACCACTTCTTGCTTCAGATGATGGCAGGGCAGGTTCAGGCGTTTTTGGTGGTGCTCCAGTCTTCTGTACGTGGTGCCTGTACGCCGAAAGTGTCCCGCAATTCTTCTGGCCACCGACAGCATCTCTTGCTGTCGTTTTTAAAAAAATTCTGCACCACCAAATTCAAGGTATGTGCAAAACATGGGACGTGCTGGAATTTGCCCATATTTAATGCACACACAATATTGCTGGCGTTGTCCGATGCCACAAATCCACAGGAGAGTCCAATTGGGGTAAGCCATTCCGCGATGATCTTCCTCAGTTGCCGTAAGAGGTTTTCAGCTGTGTGCGTATTCTGGAAACCGGTGATACAAAGCGTAGCCTGCCTAGGAAAGAGTTGGCGTTTGCGAGATGCTGCAACTGGTGCCGCCGCTGCTGTTCTTGCGGCAGGAGTCCATACATCTACCCAGTGGGCTGTCACAGTCATATAGTCCTGACCCTGCCCTGCTCCACTTGTCCACATGTCCGTGGTTAAGTGGACATTGGGTACAACTGCATTTTTTAGGACACTGGTGAGTCTTTTTCTGACGTCCGTGTACATTCTCGGTATCGCCTGCCTAGAGAAGTGGAACCTAGATGGTATTTGGTAACGGGGGCACACTACCTCAAGAAATTGTCTAGTTCCCTGTGAACTAACGGCGGATACCGGACGCACGTGTAACACCAACACAGTTGTCAAGGCCTCAGTTATCCGCTTTGCAACAGGATGACTGCTGTGATATTTCATCTTCCTGGCAAAGGACTGTTGGACAGTCAATTGCTTGGTGGAAGTAGTAAAAGTGGGCTTACGACTTCCCCTCTGGGATGACCATCGACTCCCAGCAGCAACAACAGCAGCGCCAGCAGCAGTAGGCGTTACACGCAAGGATGCATCGGAGGAATCCCAGGCAGGAGAGGACTCGTCAGAATTGCCAGTGACATGGCCTGCAGGACTATTGGCATTCCTGGGGAAGGAGGAAATTGACACTGAGGGAGTTGGTGGGGTGGTTTGCGTGAGCTTGGTTACAAGAGGAAGGGATTTACTGGTCAGTGGACTGCTTCCGCTGTCGCCCAAAGTTTTTGAACTTGTCACTGACTTATTATGAATGCGCTGCAGGTGACGTATAAGGGAGGATGTTCCGAGGTGGTTAACGTCCTTACCCCTACTTATTACAGCTTGACAAAGGCAACACACGGCTTGACAAATGTTGTCCGCATTTCTGGTGAAATACTTCCACACCGAAGAGCTGATTTTTTTGGTATTTTCACCAGGCATGTCAACGGCCCTATTCCTCCCACGGACAACAGGTGTCTCCCCGGGTGCCTGACTTAAACAAACCACCTCACCATCAGAATCCTCCTTGTCAATTTCCTCCCCAGCGCCAGCAACACCCATATCCTCCTCATCTTCAATCTGACTATCAGGAACTGGACTGCGGGTGCTCCTTCCAGCACTTGCAGGGGGCGTGCAAATGGTGGAAGGCGCATGCTCTTCACGTCCAGTGTTGGGAAGGTCAGGCATCGCAACCGACACAATTGGACTCTCCTTGTGGATTTGGGATTTCGAAGAACGCACAGTTCTTTGCGGTGCTTTTGCCAGCTTGAGTCTTTTCATTTTTCTAGCGAGAGGCTGAGTGCTTCCATCCTCATGTGAAGCTGAACCACTAGCCATGAACATAGGCCAGGGCCTCAGCCGTTCCTTGCCACTCCGTGTGGTAAATGGCATATTGGCAAGTTTACGCTTCTCCTCCGACAATTTTATTTTAGATTTTGGAGTCCTTTTTTTACTGATATTTGGTGTTTTGGATTTTACATGCTCTGTACTATGACATTGGGCATCGGCCTTGGCAGACGACGTTGCTGGCATTTCATCGTCTCGGCCATGACTAGTGGCAGCAGCTTCAGCACGAGGTGGAAGTGGATCTTGATCTTTCCCTAATTTTGGAACCTCAACATTTTTGTTCTCCATATTTTAATAGGCACAACTAAAAGGCACCTCAGGTAAACAATGGAGATGGATGGATACTAGTATACTTATGGATGGACCAGCGACTGCCGACACAGAGGTAGCTACAGCCGTGGACTACCGTACTGTGTCTGCTGCTAATATAGACTGGATGATAATGAGATGAAATTAATATATATATATATATATAATATCACTAGTACTGCAGCCGGACAGGTATATATATTTATTATGTAATGACTGATGACGGACCTGCTGGACACTGTCAGCTCAGCAGCACCGCAGACTGCTACAGTAAGCTACTATAGTAGTATGTATCAAGAAGAAAGAAAAAAAAAAAAACCACGGGTAGGTGGTATACAATTATGGATGGACGAGCGACTGCCGACACAGAGGTAGCTACAGCCGTGGACTACCGTACTGTGTCTGCTGCTAATATAGACTGGATGATAATGAGATGAAATCAATATATATTATATCACACTAGTACTGCAGCCGGACAGGTAGATATATTTATTATGTAATGACTGATGACGGACCTGCTGGACACTGTCAGCTCAGCAGCACCGCAGACTGCTACAGTAAGCTACTATAGTAGTATGTATAAAGAAGAAAGAAAAAAAAACCACGGGTAGGTGGTATACAATTATGGATGGACGAGCGACTGCCGACACAGAGGTAGCTACAGCCGTGGACTACCGTACTGTGTCTGCTGCTAATATAGACTGGATGATAATGAGATGAAATCAATATATATTATATCACACTAGTACTGCAGCCGGACAGGTAGATATATTTATTATGTAATGACTGATGACGGACCTGCTGGACACTGTCAGCTCAGCAGCACCGCAGACTGCTACAGTAAGCTACTATAGTAGTATGTATAAAGAAGAAAGAAAAAAAAAAAACACGGGTAGGTGGTATACAATTATGGATGGACGAGCGACTGCCGACACAGAGGTAGCTACAGCCGTGGACTACCGTACTGTGTCTGCTGCTAATATAGACTGGATGATAATGAGATGAAATCAATATATATTATATCACACTAGTACTGCAGCCGGACAGGTAGATATATTTATTATGTAATGACTGATGACGGACCTGCTGGACACTGTCAGCTCAGCAGCACCGCAGACTGCTACAGTAAGCTACTATAGTAGTATGTATAAAGAAGAAAGAAAAAAAAAAAACCACGGGTAGGTGGTATACAATATTATATATATATTATATACAATTATGTATATATATATATATATATATATTAAACTGGTGGTGATTATTAAACTGGTGGTCAGGTCACTGGTCACACTATCAGCAACTTGCAAGTAGTACTCCTAAGCAGACAATCACAATATATATTATACTGGTGGTCAGTGTGGTCACAATGGCAGTGTGGCACTCTGGCAGCAAAAGTGTGCACTGTACGTTATATGTACTCCTGAGTCCTGCTCTCAGACTCTAACTGCTCCCCACTGTCAGTGTCTCCCCCACAAGTCAGATAATACAGTCACACTATCTATCACTTCAGCAAGTAACTAGTCTAGTACTCCTCCTAATGCTCCCCAAAATTACTACTGTGTCTCTCTCTACTGTCTCACTCTCTTCTCTATAAACGGAGAGGACGCCAGCCACGTCCTCTCCCTATGAATCTCAATGCACGTGTGAAAATGGCGGCGACGCGCGGCTCCTTATATAGAATCCGAGTCTCGCGATAGAATCCGAGCCTCGCGAGAATCCGACAGCGGGATGATGACGTTCGGGCGCGCTCGGGTTAACCGAGCAAGGCGGGAAGATCCGAGTCGCTCGGACCCGTGTAAAAAAAATGAAGTTCAGGCGGGTTCGGATTCCGAGGAACCGAACCCGCTCATCTCTAATAAATACGCCCCAAACCGTCCGCACCTCGTGGGTTTAGTTAGTGGTGAGGAGGAGGGAGGTTGTGCTGTGGAGGTAGGTGAATTTGTGGTTTGGTGAGGAGTGTTGGTAGCGATTTCTGAGTGTGGTATTGTGTTTGAAAGTCGTCTTGTCATTCTTGTTGTCTTGTATTTTGTGGTTTTGTCTAATTTTTAGTCCAAGTTATTTTTCTTTATAGTCCCTTGTCAGTGTTTGTGTGTGTGTGTGTGTGTGTGTGTGTGTGTGTGTGTGTGTGTGTGTGTGTGTGTGTGTGTGTGTGTGTGAGTTGTGTAGTGGTAGTGGAGGAGTGTGTTGTTGTTGTTGTTTTTTTCCTGTGTTAACTGTTTAGACACACAATTATGTGTGACTCAGAGGTGGGTGAGGTGGAGGGTGTGAGTGAGGGGGAGGAGGTCGGTCAGGTGGAGGAGGTGAGTGTTAGTGAGGTTAGTGAGGTGGAGGAGGTGGATGAGGTTGCTGCAGCAGCCTCAAGTGATAGTGACAGTCAGAGTGCTCCGCAGCAACGCACCACTACTAAGACTGGGCGGAATGTAAAGTTTAGTTTTGCTAAAAATGAGGCATTGGTGCGTGAGCTGATGAAGTATCAGAGGCAGCTATTTGGCCCTGAGTCCGCCAAGGTGCCAACACGGAGGAAGACGGTGTTGCGGGCTAAAGTTGTTGCTGCTGTCAATAGTGAGGGGGTGGTCAAGCGGACAGAGGACACGTGCCGCAAACGGTACTATGACATAAAGCGACGTGTCAAGTCCAAAATGGCCAAGGAGGCCAAGTCGGCTCGGAAAACCGGTGGTGGGCAGCCCTATATTGCAAGATATCTGGAGTATGAGGAGCCCATGCGGAGTGTAATACCTCCTGAAGTTGTCTCTGCAACCCATGTCCGGGATTCAGATCGGCCCAGGAAGAATGGTGAGCATGTGTATTTGCATTTACATTCTATGTTAGTTAGTTTTTTTTTTAATGTGTGTCATGTGACGTTGCATATTACTCCCATCTTCAAGTGTGTGTCAGCAAATACATTGTTTTGGTTAATGTTTTATACAAAAGCCAATGTAACATTTTACTTTATTGTATGTCATGTGTTTTTCCGAAAGATATTTTGCTTGTGTAGTTTGGACTTGGTGTGTCTCTGATTTGTCCTGCAATAATGTTTTTCTTTTGGGCGTGTATTTTTATTAAATTGTGAGTAGGTTTTATATTTAAGTGATCCATGTGCAATGTTTTAAAAACAGTGGTTGGCATGTTAGAGGCTGGAGTAGTGGAAAGTGGTTTGGAAACCACTTACATGTGTAATGTCATTATTAGATAATGTTAATTTTTTATTCAAAATAACTCTATTTTTTGTAATTTTTTTGCTTGTATTTGTACCGTGACACCACACTGCAGTGTAATTGTCTAAAAAATGCAACATTTTGTTTTGGCTCATATAGTGGTAATGTGTGTTTGGAGTGCCACATCACAGAGCAATTTATATATTGCATCTGTAATATTTATCCTTTCAATACAAAATGAAGATTTTTTTTTTTTTTACTTGTGGCCTATGTCAGTGTCCTGTACATGTTTTCCTGTGTTGATTTTGCCATAGTGCATATGTCTATTGGACAATGTTTATTGTTTTAAGGATTTTTTTTTGTTTTTCCGGGCCTTATGTTTATTTAAAAAACAAACCAAGCATTTCTACAAAAAAAAATGTTTATAAGCATAATGGGTGGATGTATACACAATAGCATGCAATTTTTTTATTATAATATTTTATACAGTGTTCGAAAAAAGCAGTACTACTCATCGGCCAGTAACTCGTATCACATCGGATGATGATGATTCTGCGGAAGCAGGTAAAGTGTCCATTGTAGTATAGGGTATGCTTGTAAAGGAATGGCCATAACAAAATTGCACTTTCATTAAAAGGTCCATCAAAAGAAGTATGGAGCAGCAGAAGTTGCACTTCTGTAAAACATCACCACAAAAAACCTGTTGGCGAAAAAAAAGCAAGGCCGTATGTCCCAGACCAACCACAGCAGGCTACCCCGCCACGAAGATTATCGTCCATATGTTCTGTCCCCCCACTCCAAATTTTGGACACACCTCCAAGACGTCATCCACACTTCCCTCATCTTGATTGTCAGTATCAAACTGAAATAAATTAGATTAATTGCAGGACGTAATCAAAATATTTCATAACCGCATTAAGTCAAAACAAATTAAAAAAAACAATACTTACTGCAGTAAGTAAAAGCTGAAATGGAATCCAAGCTAAATGGCCTTGTCCACATCCAGTAAAGATATGTATGTCCACTTGAGCCATACTGTATGACATTGTGTGTAAGATGCTGCAACAAAAAAGCATGTTTTTTATCTTGCAAAAAGTAAGGTTGTTTTTCCAAATTTCACATGTGTGTTTGAGGTTACATTGCAAAATGCATATGAAAACATTACTATGTTTGTTTGTTCAAAGCTATAAGGTAACACATTATGTAATCCAATGTGTTTTTATGGTGGAGTATGTGTGAGCTACAAGAAAACTAAATTGTTTGCTTTCACAATTAAGTAACCAGACACATTTGCCACAAACAGGCATATGTATGTATTTAGGCTATGAGTGATGATGTTGCTAGGCAGAATAGCTGAAAGCAACAGTGAATGACATGTGTTCCATGTGTAGTGATTTGTTTACATTTCTCAAACATATGGATAGCTAACGGAGATTTGTTTAACATTTTAGCTTCTAGTCCTGGGAACAGCATCCCTCCGCAACAACAGCAACACAGTGACATGGAGGAGACAAACATATTATAAATGCAGCCATTAAGGCAAGGAATGAGCCCCCCAGCACCTGTGAGTACACCATCACAGCAAAGCACACCACCACCACAACACAGCCCAACAACACCAGGAACACAAGGCCCTTATCAGGTGTTTTGGACCATTTGGGCTAGACAGCAGGCCACTAATGAAGATTGCCTGCGTAGGCAGACACAAATGTTTGCAAGCCTACCATCTCACCTCAGAAGAATATCAAGAAATCTGAGTAGACAAAATGAACAAACAACCAGAATAGGCAATACCATGGAACTCATGCGTACAGACATTACACAGGTCATGGCCAACTTACAGCGCATAATGGAAGAACAGCACAGACTAATGGAAGAACAGCACAGACAACAGCAAAGTTATATGAACATTTTTCAAAACAATCAAAAGATTAATGAAAGTTTATTCAGAATAGTAGACAATCAAAATGCTGCTACACGTGAACTCAATGCCACCCTCACTAACCTGAATGAAATACTCAGATGCATGCACCAACAGCAAACAAACAGCAGTTCTGGTACGACTACTCCAAATATCACGCCAGTCTCATCACCACCAAGACGCTCCACCAGAGCACGACAACATGACAGTGCTAAAGGCAAAGGGCAGGACAAGCAGCCACCAAAAAAAAACGTGATAAAAATTCAAGTTAGACATTTGTGATTATTAACTCAAAATATTTAGTAAGTGTATGTTTGGCAAAAAAATATAACACTTTGCTCCTTGACAATTTTAACAACATCATTAATTATAAGTGCTACAAACAATAACATAAAATTTTTACGCACATTTATTCTTTACCATTTTTTGGAGCCGCACATACATGTTAGCAGGAAGTAAACTGACCACTTGATTTTTTTCTAATCATTACTCTTTCTAGATTCCAATCATTCTCTTTTCCTGCAGACCCAATAATTGGCAGCCAGGCAGAATGTCTTTAGCAGGAAGTAAACTGACCACTTGATTTTTTTCTAATCATTACTCTTTCTAGATTCCAATCATTCTCGTTTCCTGCAGACCCAATAATTGGCAGCCAGGCAGAATGTCTTTAGCAGGAAGTAAACTGACCACTTGATTTTTTTCTAATCATTACTCTTTCTAGATTCCAATCATTCTCTTTTCCTGCAGACCCTCCAAATTACAATGTTATTGATACATATTTTACCTTTCTTCTCTATACAACATTACAAGAAGAACACAATTGAGTTGCGTAAAAAGCTTTTAATATGTTGTCTTTGATTCTTTAAAAAAACATTGACCAAATGGATGTCAGTATTGTTGGGACATGTTTGTGTGTGATAAAAATTAGTAAGAATGTTATTTACACATGATGCAGAAAAAAACAAATATGTACTTTTTAAAGAAAAAACAAAAAATGTGTTTAAAAATATATATATGTGGCAAACTGTGTATTTACTTACACATCATCAAGTTTACTGCATCAAACATTAGGAAATAAATTATTCCTGATTACATTAAGTTTGTGTGTCTTAAATATGATGGTGCATCACACATAGGGACACATGTATTCCTGAAGGCTAACATATTATATGTTGAGGTGTGTTTTTTGGGAACACAGGTTCTCAAACTCGGCCCTCAGGACCCCACACAGTGCATGTTTTGCAGGTCTCCTCACAGAATCACAAGTGACATAATTAGCTCCACCTGTGAACCTTTTAACATATGATGTGAGTAATTCATACACCTGTGCTTCTACTGGGTTACGTGAAAAACATGCACTGTGTGTGGTCCTGAGGGCCGAGTTTGTGAACCTGTGCATTAGGACGTTACACACAATGATGAAGTGAAATACTAAATGGATTATGTGGGCTTGTAAGAAATTTGCACTGCAAATTTACTATCACTTATGCATGCCACTCATAATCTGTTGATTTGAGTTTAAAAATACACACAATACACATGCGACATTTGATTCTCATAAAGCGAGGGTATGTTTGTATGTGTCAAGGAGACAGACACATTCTGAGTAATGGTTTTGGCAATAAAAATGGCAACACATCTATTTATGATTACACAACAAATGAAATAAGCAAACCAAACTTACCTTAAAAATACCGAGTGATGATCTCTTGCCTAACCTGCCTCCCTACATCTGTACTCCAAGTATCACCAGATGTCTCTAATTCCTCTGCTTGCTGGCTGCTTTCTTCCTCCTCCTCAACATGTGGCAGATGCTGTTGCAAACACATGTTATGAAGAAGCAGCAGCAGAACACAATTTGAGTCACCTTGGAGGGACTATACAACAAAAGGCCACCAGACTTATTCAGACACCGAAACCTAGATTTCAGCACACCAAAACATCTTTCTATCACATTCCACGTGGACTTATGTGCATGATTGTAATTGTGTACAGCAGGGGTATCAGGTCGGGACAATGGAGTTAGAAGCCAAGAGAAACAGCCATATCCTCCATCACCTAAAAGACAGATATAGTAACGTGATTCATGTTAAGATACAGCAACACATAAGTAACACACTGTGGGGCAGATGTATTAACCTGTAGAAGGCATAAGGAAGTGAAAAACCAGTGATATGTGCAAGGTAATAAAGGCAGCAGACAATCTGTTCCTAAATGTTCATTTACATATTGGAGCAGATTGGCTGGTGCCTTTATCACCTTGCACAGATCACTGGTTTCTCACTTCCTTATGCCTTCTATAGGTTAATACATCTGCACCTGTATTTGGACAAAGGCAGGCCTACACATATCAAATTACATACCCAGCAGCCATCCATCTGGCATTTGTCCGTCCTCAAACTTATCAAAGAGGGATGACTGACTGAGGATGAAGGAGTCATGGCAGCCCCCAGGGTAACCAGCAACAACACTTATTATTTTGAGATTTGCATCACAAACCACCTGCACATTTGTGGAGTGTTCGAAATGGCGATTCGTATATATGTGCTGCCTGCCCCTAGGTGGTCTCAGCTGAATGTGTGTGCAATCTATGGCTCCAAGCACATTGGGCATGCCAGCCAGCTCATAGAAATATACCCTGACGGCATGCCACTGAGACTCCTGGGTAGGGAAGCAGATTGAGGCCTCGATGTGGGGCTGCAAAACAGCCAACACCTGTGTGTATATTTTAAAGAACAATAAACATGAGATTTTAGGACAGAACTGGCCACCGAGAAATTAAAACAAACAAAAAACAGAAGAGATAGTTAGGTATACATCACCTGTGTTAAGATAAGGGAAAATGAGGGCTGTGAGATTCCTATGACATCCCCAGACACAGCCTGAAAGCTGCCAGTAGCCATAAAGTGCAACACAGCCAGGAGTTTGTGCAGGCCTAAGACAGAGCGAGAGCGTGCTGTCTCAGGGTCTAGGCCCAGTTTGACAAAGTCATACAGACGGAAAATGTTGTTACGATTTAGACGGAACATCTGTATGACATTATCATCGGACAATGCGTTCAAGTTTAAACGCCCCCTAAAAAAACGAGGCCTCCACGGAACCTGTACAACCTGCTGACCATGTTCAGTTTCTTGGCCCTGGGTACTTACAGGCTGATGTCTCAGTCTGAGGAATCCCACAGCGCACAAAGGATCACTGGCCCACAGTCCTGCTGCCATTTCTGAGTGTAGGTGTATTGAAATGGGCCTAACATCCTTTTATAGGCATCCTAATTCAGGTGTGATTGATTTTTGAGTTGCAACACATGTAAACACGATTGAAAAAAGCAGGTCTATTTTTTTGCCGCTTTTTTTACCGATTCGCAAAAAAATACGACCTCAATTGAGCACTCAGAAACTAACACCCAAATACGAATGAATAGTAAATTCCCGTATTGTATGAAATAACAGCCGCGTTTGACCGATGGTCTATTCATTTGTATTTCGGAACTTTGCAAATCAAACCATTACGAATAGTCCAAACACTGCCGAGATTGGTGCTTAGTGAATTCCCGGATTGGGACTTAGAAAAAAAATCACAAAACGGACAAACTCGAATTCTTAGTAAATATTGGCCCTGGTTTCTCTCCAACAAAAGGAAGTCTTTGCATCCACCAGTCAGTCCAAGCTCATTGTATGTTCTTACTAAGCATAGGTCAGACTCAGCGTCAGCACTATTGCCTGTAATAAAAACATAATAATAATCACTGATGCACCTGCACCTGGAGTTTTCCCTCTTAAATATAATTAGAGATCAGTTCTCAAAAGCTATAACAATTCACTCTCTAATACCTGCCCCCTGGGATAAATTCAATAGGCGCCAAGTTCAGAAGTGAATTATTCATTTTACACATTCTCTCAGTCTCTCCAGACCAGAGACCAAGTGGAGATGGGTCCTGACTCATGAGTCCTTACTCTTGGCCTGGGGACTGGGGCAGCTGTATATGTTCAGGTTCAATCAGTTTAACTGGCACTGGGGGAGCATATTCGGCACAGGGGGAGGGGGAGCATATTTTGCACTTTGGGGGGCTTATGTGGCACTGGGGGGGTATATGTGTACCTGGCACATGGGGGGGGCTATATTTGGCACTGGTGGCATGTGAGTACCTGGCACTGTGGGGGAATATTTGGCACTGGGGGCATATGTGGCACTGGGGGGGGGTATATGTGTACCTGGCACATGGGGAGGGCTATATTTGCCACTGGGGCCATGTAAGTACCTGGCACTGTGAGGGAATATCTGGCACTGGGGGCATATGTGTCACTGGGAGCACAGCCCTAGCAACAAGCACTACCCCCTAGCAACGAGCATGACACCCAGTGCATGAAACCCCTGGCAACAAACATGATGCCCAGTGCATGAAACCCCTGGCAACGAGCATGACACCCTGAGCATGAAAACCCCTGGCACCATGCATGGAACCAAGAGCATGAAACCCCTGGCAGCGAGCATGACACCCAGTGTATGAAACCCCTGGCAACGAGCATGGCACCTAGTGCATGAAACCCCTGGCAACGAGCATGACACCCTGAGCATGAAACCCCCTGGCACCGTGCATGGAACCAAGAGCATGAAACCCCTGGCAACGAGCAGGTAATTTAAAAGTAATTAGAAGCCTTACTGTAGGACTTAATATTTAATGGGCATTGCGGTGTGTGGCATAATGTATCACGGACATTGCGGTGTGTGTCATAATGTGTCACAGGCATTACGGTGTGTGGCATACTATATCACGGGCATTGTGGTATGTGGTATAATGTCTCAGGGGCATTTCAGTGTGGTATAATGTATAACGGGCATTGCGGTGAGTGGCATAATGTGTCAGGCATTACGGTGTGTGGTATGCTATATCACTGGCATTGTGGTATGTGGTATAATGTGTCAGGGTCATTGCAGTGTGTGGCACAATGTATCACGGACATTGCGGTGTGTGTCATAATGTGTCAGGCATTAAGGTGTGTGGTATAGTATATCACGGGAATTGTGGTATGTGGTTTAATGTCTCAGGGTCATTGCAGTGTGTGGCATAATGTATCACGGACATTGCGGTGTGTGTCATAATGTGTCAGGCATTACGGTGTGTGGTATACTATATCACGGGCATTGTGGTATGTGGTATAATGTCTCAGGGTCATTGCAGTGTGTGGTATAATGTCTCAGGGTCATTGCGGTGTGTGTCATAATGTGTCACAGGCATTGTATGTGCTATAATGTATAGGGACATTGCAGTGTGTAGCATAATGTATAACGGGCATTGCGATTCCTGTCATAATGTGTCACAGGCATTACGGTGTGTGGCATAATGTGTCGGGGGCATTATGGTGTGTGCATATTGTGTCATGGGCCATATTGTGTGTGGCATAATGTCTAAGGACCATTGCAGTATGTGGCATAATGTATACTGGGCATTACTATAAAGAGGAAAATTGACAAATAATGTAAGGGGCATGAATCAGGATTATTTTTCTTTCCTGTGGTGGCCAACGTAGTCTTTTCCTGCAATACCACGCCCCTTTATGTGAAGCCACTCCCATTCCAACGCCACACCCCTTTTTGCAACGCGTGCGCACCTTCGACGCGCGCAGATTCATCGCTTTACTAGTGCCAATTATGGAGAAGGAGGGGGGGGGGACACCAGAGAATTTTTTGGCTTGGGGGAGAAAAAATTCTAGTTACGCCACTGGGGTGTAAACAATTGAATACCACCCAAAGAACCCAGCTTCACCCCTAGTGGCCTATCCAGCTGAAGCCTAACCAGCTTCAATCACCCCTATCATCATCTCCCTCCAGGCTTCTCCCAGAGTGAATGATACAAATTTCAGTAAGTATGTAATAGGTCCTTGATCATTTTTCAGGCCCATGATGTGGCCAGAGGCATAACTAGGGTAGGGCGAGTGGGGCACATGCCCTGGGCGCCTTGGCAGGCCCAGCAGAGGAGGGTGCCGAAGCGGCCAGGGCATCATGCCCCACTCACCCCCGTCACGCTGCAATGTGAGGGGAGGAGAGCGCAGCGTCTCTCCCTCCCCTCACCGCCGCTGCCAGCACATGAGCACCAGCAGTGCTGCCAGCAGCGCTGCGTGTGTCCAGTCTCAGGCGGTGTTAGCCAATCAGAGCTTGCGGACCGGCTCCTGATTGGCTGCCGGTCCGCGAGCTCTGATTGGCTAGCGAACCGGCGCCACATAGCAGCCCCCAGAGACCTGGAGCAGTGAGGGGAAGGAGAGGCGCTGCGCTGCGCTCTCCTCCCTTTCACATATCAGAGACACAAGGAAGCGGTGAGTGACCGGTGAGGTGGGAGGGGGAGCACAGTGGGGCATGTAACTGGCACTGTGGGCAATGTAACTGGCACTGTGGGGCATGTATCTGGCACTTTGGAGCATGTAACTGGCACTGCATTGTAACTGGCACTGTGGGGCATGTAACTGGCACTGTGGGGCAATGTAACTGGCACTGTGGTGCATGTATCTGGCACCGTTGGGCATGTATCTGGCACTGTAGGGCATTTTCAGTGGCCACACCCCTTCTGGTGCGTGACCACACCCCTTCGGCGCACGCACACACTCCCTTTGGTGGTTTTCTTTTTTTTGGGGGGGCGCCACTCTTCATCTTGCCCTGGGCTCCGAAAACCCTAGTTACACCTCTGGATGTGGCCCTTAATCCAGCTATGGGGAACTGGAAAAGTACTATATAGTTATGGGAGTAACTTAGGGTGTGGAAGGAGGGTGGTGACAGCAGGGTACGGAATGGTACGAAGCAGTGAGGGGAATGGAGCAGGGAGTGGAGCATTGGATAGAGAGGTGGGAGGAGCCTCTACTAGTTATATATGTCAAACAGCATTATGTTCCTTTTTCCACTGCCTATGAAAACATATGAAGTAAAAAGTTTACAGCTCAACTGCTTCTCCATAATCAGGACAAATACAGGCAGCGTCAGTGCTTGAGCGCTCATGCAAACACTGTTCCTGTAGTTAATGTGGTCCGGCTTGCCAGAGTTCTGGGTCTGTGTACGTGAACAACAACATAAGGGCCCAGTCAGTGTGTTGGGTGTTTGTTGTATTGCTCCATCTAGGCTAGCTGTATACAAATCTTATACTTCAGTAGTAGTAAATACTAGAGATGAGCGGGTTCGGTTTCTCTGAATCCGAACCCGCACGAACTTCATGTTTTTTTTCACGGGTCCGAGCGACTCGGATCTTCCCGCCTTGCTCGGTTAACCCGAGCGCGCCCGAACGTCATCATGACGCTGTCGGATTCTCGCGAGACTCGGATTCTATATAAGGAGCCGCGCGTCGCCGCCATTTTCACACGTGCATTGAGATTGATAGGGAGAGGACGTGGCTGGCGTCCTCTCCATTTAGATTAGATTTAGAAGAGAGAGAGAGAGAGAGATTGCTGTGATACTGTAGATTAGAAGAGAGTGCAGACAGAGTTTAGTGACTGACGACCACAGTGACCAGTGACCACCAGAGACAGTGCAGTTGTTTGTTTTATTTAATATATCCGTTCTCTGCCTGAAAAAAACGATACACAGTCACACAGTGACTCAGTCTGTGTGCACTGCTCAGCCCAGTGTGCTGCACATCAATGTATTGTATATAAAGCTTATAATTGTGGGGGAGACTGGGGAGCACTGCAGGTTGTTATAGCAGGAGCCAGGAGTACATGATAAATAATATTATATTAAAATTAAACAGTGCACACTTTTGCTGCAGGAGTGCCACTGCCAGTGTGACTAGTGACCTGTGACCTGACCACCAGTATATAATATTAGTAGTATACTATCTCTTTATCAACCAGTCTATATTAGCAGCAGACACAGTACAGTGCGGTAGTTCACGGCTGTGGCTACCTCTGTGTCGGCACTCCGCAGCCCGTCCATAATTGTATATACCAGTGACCTAACCGTGGTTTTTTTTTCTTTCTTTATACATACATACTAGTTACGAGTATACTATCTCTTTATCAACCAGTCTATATATTAGCAGCAGACACAGTACAGTGCGGTAGTTCACGGCTGTGGCTACCTCTGTGTCGGCACTCGGCAGCCCGTCCATAATTGTATATACCAGTGACCTAACCGTGGTTTTTTTTTCTTTCTTTATACATACATACTAGTTACGAGTATACTATCTCTTTATCAACCAGTCTATATATTAGCAGCAGACACAGTACAGTGCGGTAGTTCACGGCTGTGGCTACCTCTGTGTCGGCACTCGGCAGCCCGTCCATAATTGTATATACCAGTGACCTAACCGTGGTTTTTTTTTCTTTCTTTATACATACATACTAGTTACGAGTATACTATCTCTTTATCAACCAGTCTATATATTAGCAGCAGACACAGTACAGTGCGGTAGTTCACGGCTGTGGCTACCTCTGTGTCGGCACTCGGCAGCCCGTCCATAATTGTATATACCAGTGACCTAACCGTGGTTTTTTTTTCTTTCTTTATACATACATACTAGTTATGAGTATACTATCTCTTTATCAACCAGTCTATATATTAGCAGCAGACACAGTACAGTGCGGTAGTTCACGGCTGTGGCTACCTCTGTGTCGGCACTCGGCAGCCCGTCCATAATTGTATATACCACCTAACCGTGGTTTTTTTTTCTTTCTTTATACATACATACTAGTTACGAGTATACTATCTCTTTATCAACCAGTCTATATATTAGCAGCAGACACAGTACAGTGCGGTAGTTCACGGCTGTGGCTACCTCTGTGTCGGCACTCCGCAGCCCGTCCATAATTGTATATACCAGTGACCTAACCGTGGTTTTTTTTTCTTTCTTTATACATACATACTAGTTACGAGTATACTATCTCTTTATCAACCAGTCTATATATTAGCAGCAGACACAGTACAGTGCGGTAGTTCACGGCTGTGGCTACCTCTGTGTCGGCACTCGGCAGCCCGTCCATAATTGTATACTAGTATCCAATCCATCCATCTCCATTGTTTACCTGAGGTGCCTTTTAGTTGTGCCTATTAAAATATGGAGAACAAAAATGTTGAGGTTCCAAAATTAGGGAAAGATCAAGATCCACTTCCACCTCGTGCTGAAGCTGCTGCCACTAGTCATGGCCGAGACGATGAAATGCCAGCAACGTCGTCTGCAAAGGCCGATGCCCAATGGCATAGTACAGAGCATGTCAAAACCAAAACACCAAATATCAGTAAAAAAAGGACTCCAAAACCTAAAATAAAATTGTCGGAGGAGAAGCGTAAACTTGCCAATATGCCATTTACCACACGGAGTGGCAAGGAACGGCTGAGGCCCTGGCCTATGTTCATGGCTAGTGGTTCAGCTTCACATGAGGATGGAAGCACTCAGCCTCTCGCTAGAAAACTGAAAAGACTCAAGCTGGCAAAAGCACCGCAAAGAACTGTGCGTTCTTTGAAATCCCAAATCCACAAGGAGAGTCCAATTGTGTCGGTTGCGATGCCTGACCTTCCCAACACTGGACGTGAAGAGCATGCGCCTTCCACCATTTGCACGCCCCCTGCAAGTGCTGGAAGGAGCACCCGCAGTCCAGTTCCTGATAGTCAGATTGAAGATGTCAGTGTTGAAGTACACCAGGATGAGGAGGATATGGGTGTTGCTGGCGCTGGGGAGGAAATTGACCAGGAGGATTCTGATGGTGAGGTGGTTTGTTTAAGTCAGGCACCCGGGGAGACACCTGTTGTCCGTGGGAGGAATATGGCCGTTGACATGCCAGGTGAAAATACCAAAAAAATCAGCTCTTCGGTGTGGAGGTATTTCACCAGAAATGCGGACAACAGGTGTCAAGCCGTGTGTTCCCTTTGTCAAGCTGTAATAAGTAGGGGTAAGGACGTTAACCACCTCGGAACATCCTCCCTTATACGTCACCTGCAGCGCATTCATAATAAGTCAGTGACAAGTTCAAAAACTTTGGGTGACAGCGGAAGCAGTCCACTGACCAGTAAATCCCTTCCTCTTGTAACCAAGCTCACGCAAACCACCCCACCAACTCCCTCAGTGTCAATTTCCTCCTTCCCCAGGAATGCCAATAGTCCTGCAGGCCATGTCACTGGCAAGTCTGACGAGTCCTCTCCTGCCTGGGATTCCTCCGATGCATCCTTGCGTGTAACGCCTACTGCTGCTGGCGCTGCTGTTGTTGCCGCTGGGAGTCGATGGTCATCCCAGAGGGGAAGTCGTAAGCCCACTTGTACTACTTCCAGTAAGCAATTGACTGTTCAACAGTCCTTTGCGAGGAAGATGAAATATCACAGCAGTCATCCTACTGCAAAGCGGATAACTGAGTCCTTGACAACTATGTTGGTGTTAGACGTGCGTCCGGTATCCGCCGTTAGTTCACAGGGAACTAGACAATTTATTGAGGCAGTGTGCCCCCGTTACCAAATACCATCTAGGTTCCACTTCTCTAGGCAGGCGATACCGAGAATGTACACGGACGTCAGAAAAAGACTCACCAGTCTCCTAAAAAATGCAGTTGTACCCAATGTCCACTTAACCACGGACATGTGGACAAGTGGAGCAGGGCAGGGTCAGGACTATATGACTGTGACAGCCCACTGGGTAGATGTATGGACTCCCGCCGCAAGAACAGCAGCGGCGGCACCAGTAGCAGCATCTCGCAAACGCCAACTCTTTCCTAGGCAGGCTACGCTTTGTATCACCGCTTTCCAGAATACGCACACAGCTGAAAACCTCTTACGGCAACTGAGGAAGATCATCGCGGAATGGCTTACACCAATTGGACTCTCCTGTGGATTTGTGGCATCGGACAACGCCAGCAATATTGTGTGTGCATTAAATATGGGCAAATTCCAGCACGTCCCATGTTTTGCACATACCTTGAATTTGGTGGTGCAGAATTTTTTTAAAAACGACAGGGGCGTGCAAGAGATGCTGTCGGTGGCCAGAAAAATTGCGGGACACTTTCGGCGTACAGGCACCACGTACAGAAGACTGGAGCACCACCAAAAACTACTGAACCTGCCCTGCCATCATCTGAAGCAAGAAGTGGTAACGAGGTGGAATTCAACCCTCTATATGCTTCAGAGGTTGGAGGAGCAGCAAAAGGCCATTCAAGCCTATACAATTGAGCACGATATAGGAGATGGAATGCACCTGTCTCAAGTGCAGTGGAGAATGATTTCAACGTTGTGCAAGGTTCTGATGCCCTTTGAACTTGCCACACGTGAAGTCAGTTCAGACACTGCCAGCCTGAGTCAGGTCATTCCCTCATCAGGCTTTTGCAGAAGAAGCTGGAGGCATTGAAGAAGGAGCTAAAAGGGAGCGATTCCGCTAGGCATGTGGGACTTGTGGATGCAGCCCTTAATTCGCTTAACAAGGATTCACGGGTGGTCAATCTGTTGAAATCAGAGCACTACATTTTGGCCACCGTGCTCGATCCTAGATTTAAAGCCTACCTTGGATCTCTCTTTCCGGCAGACACAGGTCTGCTGGGGTTGAAAGACCTGCTGGTGACAAAATTGTCAAGTCAAGCGGAACGCGACCTGTCAACATCTCCTCCTTCACATTCTCCCGCAACTGGGGGTGCGAGGAAAAGGCTCAGAATTCCGAGCCCACCCGCTGGCGGTGATGCAGGGCAGTCTGGAGCGACTGCTGATGCTGACATCTGGTCCGGACTGAAGGACCTGACAACGATTACGGACATGTCGTCTGCTGTCACTGCATATGATTCTCTCAACATTGATAGAATGGTGGAGGATTATATGAGTGACCGCATCCAAGTAGGCACGTCACACAGTCCGTACTTATACTGGCAGGAAAAAGAGGCAATTTGGAGGCCCTTGCACAAACTGGCTTTATTCTACCTAAGTTGCCCTCCCACAAGTGTGTACTCCGAAAGAGTGTTTAGTGCCGCCGCTCACCTTGTCAGCAATCGGCGTACGAGGTTACATCCAGAAAATGTGGAGAAGATGATGTTCATTAAAATGAATTATAATCAATTCCTCCGCGGAGACATTGACCAGCAGCAATTGCCTCCACAAAGTACACAGGGAGCTGAGATGGTGGATTCCAGTGGGGACGAATTGATAATCTGTGAGGAGGGGGATGTACACGGTGATATATCGGAGGGTGAAGATGAGGTGGACATCTTGCCTCTGTAGAGCCAGTTTGTGCAAGGAGAGATTAATTGCTTCTTTTTTGGGGGGGGTCCAAACCAACCCGTCATATCAGTCACAGTCGTGTGGCAGACCCTGTCACTGAAATGATGGGTTGGTTAAAGTGTGCATGTCCTGTTTTGTTTATACAACATAAGGGTGGGTGGGAGGGCCCAAGGATAATTCCATCTTGCACCTCTTTTTTCTTTTCTTTTTCTTTGCATCATGTGCTGATTGGGGAGGGTTTTTTGGAAGGGACATCCTGCGTGACACTGCAGTGCCACTCCTAGATGGGCCCGGTGTTTGTGTCGGCCACTAGGGTCGCTAATCTTACTCACACAGCTACCTCATTGCGCCTCTTTTTTTCTTTGCGTCATGTGCTGTTTGGGGAGGGTTTTTTGGAAGGGACATCCTGCGTGACACTGCAGTGCCACTCCTAGATGGGCCCGGTGTTTGTGTCGGCCACTAGGGTCGCTAATCTTACTCACACAGTCAGCTACCTCATTGCGCCTCATTTTTTCTTTGCGTCATGTGCTGTTTGGGGAGGGTTTTTTGGAAGGGCCATCCTGCGTGACACTGCAGTGCCACTCCTAGATGGGCCCGGTGTTTGTGTCGGCCACTAGGGTCGCTAATCTTACTCACACAGCTACCTCATTGCGCCTCTTTTTTTCTTTGCGTCATGTGCTGTTTGGGGAGGGTTTTTTGGAAGGGACATCCTGCGTGACACTGCAGTGCCACTCCTAGATGGGCCCGGTGTTTGTGTCGGCCACTAGGGTCGCTTATCTTACTCACACAGCGACCTCGGTGCAAATTTTAGGACTAAAAATAATATTGTGAGGTGTGAGGTATTCAGAATAGACTGAAAATGAGTGTAAATTATGGTTTTTGAGGTTAATAATACTTTGGGATCAAAATGACCCCCAAATTCTATGATTTAAGCTGTTTTTTAGTGTTTTTGGAAAAAAACACCCGAATCCAAAACACACCCGAATCCGACAAAAATAATTCGGTGAGGTTTTGCCAAAACGCGTTCGAACCCAAAACACGGCCGCGGAACCGAACCCAAAACCAAAACACAAAACCCGAAAAATTTCAGGCGCTCATCTCTAGTAAATACCAGTATTTGTGTTGAATAGAGCAATAAACAGTATGTTACTGTATCTCACCAGTAACTAATGATGTGCACCGGAAATTTTTCGGGTTTTGTGTTTTGGTTTTGGATTCGGTTCCGTTGCAGTGTTTTGGATTTGGACGCGTTTTGGCAAAACCTCCCTGAAAATTTTTTGTCGGATTCGGGTGTGTTTTGGATTCGGGTGTTTTTTTACAAAAAACCCTCAAAAACAGCTTAAATCATAGAATTTGGGGGTCATTTTGATCCCATAGTATTATTAACCTCAATAACCATCATTTAAACTCATTATCAGTCTACTCTGAACACCTCACACCTCACAATATTATTTTTAGTCCTAAAATTTTAGCCGAGGTCGCTGGATGGCTAAGCTAAGCGACCCAAGTGGCCGGCACAAACACCTGGCCCATCTAGGAGTGGCACTGCAGTGTCAGGCAGGGTGGCACTTCAAAAAATAGTCCATAAACAGCACATGATGCAAAGAAAAAAAGAGGTGCACCAAGGTCGCTGTGTGCCTAAGCTAAGCGACACAAGTGGCCGACACAAACACATGGCCCATCTAGGAGTGGTACTGCAGTGTCAGGCAGGATGGCACTTCAAAAAAATTGTCCCCAAACAGCACATGATGCAAAGAAAAAAAGAGGCGCACCAAGGTCGCTGTGTGACTAAGCTAAGCGACCCAAGTGGCCGACACAAACACCTGGCCCATCTAGGAGTGGCACTGCAGTGTCAGACAGGATGGCAGATTTAAAAAATAGTCCCCAAACAGCACATGATGCAAAGAAAAAAAGAGGCGCACCAAGGTCGCTGTGTGACTAAGCTAAGCGACACAAGTGGCCGACACAAACACCTCACACCTCACAATATTATTTTTAGTCCTAAAATTTTAACCGAGGTCGCTGGATGGCTAAGCTAAGCGACCCAAGTGGCCGGCACAAACGCCTGGCCCATCTAGGAGTGGCAGTGCAGTGTCAGACAGGATGGCACTTCAAAAAATAGTCCCCAAACAGCACATGATGCAAAGAAAAAAAGAGGTGCATCAAGGTTGCTGTGTGACTAAGCTAAGCGACACAAGTGGCCGACACAAACACCTCACACCTCACAATATTATTTTTAGTCCTAAAATTTTAACCGAGGTCGCTGGATGGCTAAGCTAAGCGACCCAAGTGGCCGGCACAAACACCTGGCCCATCTAGGAGTGGCACTGCAGTGTCAGGCAGGATGGCACTTCAAAAAATAGTCCATAAACAGCACATGATGCAAAGAAAAAAAGAGGTGCACCAAGGTCGCTGTGTGCCTAAGCTAAGCGACACAAGTGGCCGACACAAACACATGGCCCATCTAGGAGTGGTACTGCAGTGTCAGGCAGGATGGCACTTCAAAAAAATTGTCCCCAAACAGCACATGATGCAAAGAAAAAAAGAGGCGCACCAAGGTCGCTGTGTGACTAAGCTAAGCGACCCAAGTGGCCGACACAAACACCTGGCCCATCTAGGAGTGGCACTGCAGTGTCAGACAGGATGGCAGATTTAAAAAATAGTCCCCAAACAGCACATGATGCAAAGAAAAAAAGAGGCGCACCAAGGTCGCTGTGTGACTAAGCTAAGCGACACAAGTGGCCGACACAAACACCTCACACCTCACAATATTATTTTTAGTCCTAAAATTTTAACCGAGGTCGCTGGATGGCTAAGCTAAGCGACCCAAGTGGCCGGCACAAACACCTGGCCCATCTAGGAGTGGCAGTGCAGTGTCAGACAGGATGGCACTTCAAAAAATAGTCCCCAAACAGCACATGATGCAAAGAAAAAAAGAGGTGCATCAAGGTTGCTGTGTGACTAAGCTAAGCGACACAAGTGGCCGACACAAACACCTGGCCCATCTAGGAGTGGCACTGCAGTGTCAGGCAGGATGGCACTTCAAAAAAATTGTCCCCAAATAGCACATGATGCAAAGAAAAAAAGAGGCGCACCAAGGTCGCTGTGTGACTAAGCTAAGCGACACAAGTGGCCGACACAAACACCTGGCCCATCTAGGAGTGGCACTGCAGTGTCAGGCAGGATGGCCCTTCAAAAAAATTGTCCCCAAACAGCACATGATGCAAAGAAAAAAAGAGGCGCACCAAGGTCGCTGTGTGACTAAGCTAAGCGACACAAGTGGCCGACACAAACACCTGGCCCATCTAGGAGTGGCACTGCAGTTTTTTAGCGAGAGGATAAGTGCTTCCATCCTCATGTGAATCTGAACCACTAGCCATGAACATAGGCCAGGGCCTCAGCCGTTCCTTGCCACTCCGTGCCGTAAGTGGCATATTGGCAAGTTTACACTTCTCATCAGACACTTTCAATTTTGATTTTTGGGTCATTTTACTGAACTTTTGTTTTTTGGATTTTACATGCTCTCTACTATGACATTGGGCATCGGCCTTGGCAGACGACGTTGATGGCATTTCATTGTCTCGGCCATGACTAGTGGCAGCAGCTTCAGCACGAGGTGGAAGTGGATCTTGATCTTTCCCTATTTTAACCTCCACATTTTTGTTCTCCATTTTTTAATGTGTGGAATTATATGCCAGTATCTATAGCAATGGCCTACAACTATATATACTGCGCACAACTGAAATGCACCACAGGTATGGATGGATAGTATACTTGACGACACAGAGGTAGGTAGAGCAGTGGCCTACTGTACCGTACTGCTATATATTATATACTGGTGGTCAGCAAACTGTGCAAAACTTAAATGCACCACAGGTATGGATGGTTAGTATACTTGACGACACAGAGGTAGGTAGAGCAGTGGCCTACTGTACCGTACTGCTATATATTATATACTGGTGGTCAGCAAACTGTGCAAAACTGAAATGCACCACAGGTATGGATGGATAGTATACTTGACAACACAGAGGTAGGTAGAGCAGTGGCCTTCTGTACCGTACTCCTATATATTATATACTGGTGGTCAGCAAAATTATGCACTGTACTCCTACTATATATACTACAATGTAGCACAGATATGGAGCGTTTTTCAGGCAGAGAACGTATAATACTGGTGGTCACTGGTCAGCAAAACTCTGCACTGTACTCCTCCTATATAATACTGCTGGTCCTCAGTCCCCACAATTAAGCAGTGTGAGCACAGATATATGCAGCACACTGAGCACAGATATGGAGCGTTTTTCAGGCAGACAACGTATACTGGTGGTCACTGGTTAGCAAAACTCTGCACTGTACTCCTCCTATATAATACAGCTGCTCCCCAGTCCCCACAATTAAGCACAAATATTATTAATAAACGGAGAGGACGCCAGCCACGTCCTCTCCCATACATTTCCAATGCACAAGTGAAAATGGCGGCGACGCGCGGCTCCTTAAATAGAATCCGAATCTCGCGAGAATCCGACAGCGGGATGATGACGTTCGGGCGCGCTCGGATTAACCGAGCCATACGGGAGAATCCGAGTATGCCTCGGACCCGTGTAAAATGGGTGAAGTTCGGGGGGATTCGGTTTCCGAGGAACCGAACCCGCTTATCACTACCAGTAACATAAAAATTTTTGTTAAAAACTAAAATAAAAAGTAAAGTATTATTATTACAGGTTGAGTATCCATTATCCAAAATGCTTGGGACCAGAGGTATTTTGGATATCGGATTTTTCCGTATTTTGGAATAACTGCATACCGTACTGAGATACCATTGTGATGGGACCAAAGTCTAAGCACAGAATACATTTATGTTTCATATACACCATATACACACAGCCTGAAGGTCATTTTAGCCAATATTTTTTATAACTTTGTACATTAAACAAAGTGTGTGTACATTCACACAATTCATTTATGTTTCATATACACCTTATACACACAGCCTGAAGGTCATTTAATACAATATTTTTAATAACTTTGTGTATAAAACAAAGTTTGTGTACATTGAGCCATCAAAAAACAAAGGTTTCACTATCTCAGTCTTACTCAAAAAAGTCCGTATTTCGGAATATTCCGTATATTTCGGAATATTTGGATATGGGATACTCAACCTGTATTACATTTTATTTATAAAGCGCCACACGTGTTTCGCAGCGCCGTACAAAGGAGAGTACAGGGAGACAAAACAGCATTACAGTAAATAAATAACAAATAGAGTACAGGTAACACAGTCACAATAGAGCACCACACATTCTCAAGAGATAATACAGCTAAGATGTAAGTATTGAGGGAGTGATCATCGTACTACTAGCAGGGCCGGCAACAGAAATTTTGGGGCCCGGTACACTGATATCTCTGCGGGCCCCCCCCCCCCCCTAGCCCAAACCCCCTCTTGCCCCCTGACTCAAACACATCCCTCCCTGCATGTGCCAATAAATGTATTCATGAGTCTGATCTCATCTGACATGCACATGCATGCATGCAGATGCATCCATATGTACAGAATGCAGATGCATGCATGATGTGCATAATGTGCCTGCCCGCATCCCGTCCCAAACCAATCCTAAAGCCCTAAACCAAACCCAAATCCTATTCCCTATACATGTATTGTATGAATTGAGAAAAGCCTTACCAGCAGGCTGCCTGCAGCAGCAACACAGTCACACTCACAGCCGCCCGCCGGCGCCGCAGCGCTAATTGACCAGGCTCGCCTCGCCTCCCCAATTCCTATAGCACTCCCTGTCTGTCCCGGCCGTGCCGCTCCTGCTTTGCGCTCCGTCCAGCTCCTCACTCACACAGCAATCAGGGAGGCCGCGTGCGGTGAGGACTCTGGAGGGGCGGTCCAGATGACAGGTGACCTGGGGGCTGAGGGCACTGAGGGGTGAACACAGGACTCTGGAAGGAGGGGGGCGCGCACGCTGAAAAAAAAAATCAAAATCAACCACACAGCGGGCGGCTGCCGCGATGCCAGGAACAAATATATTATTGTTTACAGTTATGATGAAATGCAGCCGCCGCTGCCCGCACCTTGGGGCCCCTAACGACGACGGGGCCCGGGCCGGGTGTCCCCTTTGACCCCCCCTGTCGCCGGGCCTGACTACTAGGGGCTGGTGGCCATAGATGGAGATGAGCCTTTACTAGCAGGGTAAAGATGATCGTTGAGTAGGGGAGAGCTGCGAGTGAAATGTGTCGAGACGAGGACTTAGATAACAAGAGGAAAGAGGGCCCTGCTCTGAAGAGCTAACAATCAGGTAGGCTAGAGTCAGAGTAAAGTACTAAAATAATAACTTTCTCGTCCTATAGTATATACGGCAGGGCCCTGGCCCTGCAGTCTCCAGTGCTAATAGTAAAGGGGAGGAGAGGACATCCTAAAGAGGAGGGGATAGACCAAAAGTGGGCAGGAGGGAGGGTGGAAGAATAAAGCCATTGCTACAACTGAAAGGGGGAAGAAAACTTAGGGCAGAAACTTTGGCGTCCCTAACACCCGAGTGATACAACAGTGCCAAGTTGACTGACGTGCTGGCCCTTGCAAGGACATGGCAGACACCCTGAGGCGATTGACCAGCGAGAAGGGCAAGCTGCTACAAGACAAGCTGGAGGACTGGTACAAAGACTATCATGTAAGTGGCTTCGCCCAGTGTGCCCTGCAAACCACACGGTGGGATATAGCCCGCACTCCCGTAGCCTACCTGCGATGGATAAAAAAAAAAACATTATATTGTGCTCTATATTCATATAGGGGCAAATATATTCTTTGTAATAGATTTGAACAATCATTATCCCTACAATATGCTTGTGCACATGAGCTTGCAGTAATAATGTTCTGCATTTCTAAGATACTCCTTGCAGATACATAGGGACTTGCCTATATGGCACACTGCTTAAGGGAAGGGAGACTTGTCTCCAGTTCGGGGTTTCTGTGTGACTGCGCGGACCTGGACTTAGGTGGACCTGTGTTTTATATATAACCTACTTAGCTGAAGATAGGTTCATTCAGCCCTAAAGTCAATGGGAAAGTCAGAACCAGACATGTCTCCTTCATAAAACATGTTCATTAATAATGCATATAACTATGGCTTCCTTTGTTAATATAATTATAATCATACATGGAGAGACTCATATAAATAATAATAGGATTTTAATACCTACCGGTAAATCCTTTTCTCTTAGTCCGTAGAGGATGCTGGGGATGCTTCAAGAACCATGGGGTATAGACGGGATCCGCAGGAGACATGGGCACACTATAAGACTTTGAATGGGTGTTAACTGGCTCCTCCCTCTATGCCCCTCCTCCAGACTCCAGTAATAGGAACTGTGGCCAGGGAGACGGACATTTAGAGGAAAAGGATTTATTTAATTATTTTAAAACGAAGGTGAGATACATACCAGCTCACACCTCAAACACGCCGTACAACATGGCATTCAACAACAACGCATGCAACGGCATGACCAACAACAGTTACAGATTGACTGAACTCAATGCAACCAGAGCGTAACTATAACCAAACTGCAGATACAGCCCGCACTGGGACGGGCGCCCAACATCCTCTACGGACTAAGAGAAAAGGATTTACCGGTAGGTATTAAAAATAAAATCCTATTTTCTCATACGTCCTAGAGGATGCTGGGGATGCTTCAAGAACCATGGGGTTTATACCAAAACTCTAGAACGGGCGGGAGAGTGCGGATGACTCTGCAGCACCAATTGACCAAACAAGAGGACCTCCTCAGCCAGGGTATCAAACTTGTAAAACTTCGCAAAAGTGTTTGATCCCGACCAAGTAGCAGCTCGGCAAAGTTGTAACACTGAGACCCCACGGGCAGCCGCCCAGGATGAGCCCACCTTTCTGGTAGAATGTGCCTTCACCGATTTCGGTAACGACAATCCTGTCGTAGAATGAGCCTGCTTAATCGTTTTACAAATCCAGCGCGCAATAGTCTGCTTAGAAGCAGGAGCCCCAATCTTGTTGGGAGCCCACAGGACAAACAGAGCCTCTGTTTTCCTAACCTGAGCCGTTCTGGCGACATAGATCTTCAAAGCTCTGACCACATCGAGAGACTTTGATTCCGCCAAGGTGTCAGTAGCCACTGGCACCACAATAGGCTGGTTCACATGAAATGATTAAACCACTTTTGGCAGAAATTGCTAACGAATTCTCAACTCCGCTCTATCAGCATGGATGATTAAATAGGGGCTTTTGTGAGACAAAGCCGCCAACTCAGACTCCCGCCTTGTGGACGCCAAGGCCAACAACATGATT
Organism: Pseudophryne corroboree; assembly: GCF_028390025.1. Classification (NCBI taxonomy): domain Eukaryota; kingdom Metazoa; phylum Chordata; class Amphibia; order Anura; family Myobatrachidae; genus Pseudophryne; species Pseudophryne corroboree. The sequence continues at coordinate 381,867,064 of NC_086448.1, read as the reverse complement.
ACTTTCCAAGTAAGGAATTTTAACTCAACTTTACGCAAAGGTTCAAACCAATGAGATTGCAGGAACTGCAACACCACATTAAGATCCCACGGTGCCACAGGAGGCACAAATGGAGGTTAGATGTGTAGCACGCCCTTCACGAAGGTCTGAACTTCTGGAAGGGAGGCCAATTCTTTCTGAAAAAGATTGACAAGGCCGAAATCTGTACTTTAATGGAGCCTAACTTTAGGCCCGCATCCACACCTGCTTGCAAAAAATGGAGCAAACGCCCCAGGTGAAATTCTTCCATAGGAGCCTTCTTGGATTTACACCAAGACACATATTTTCTCCAAATACTGTGGTAATGCTTTGCCGTTACTTCTTTTCTAGCCTGAAGAAGTGTGGGAATGACTTCACTTGGAATACCCTTTTGGGCTAGGATTTGGCGTTCAACCGCCACGCCATCAAACGCAGCCACGGTAAGTCTTGATACACGCACGGCCCCTGTTGCAACAGGTCCTCCCAAAGAGGAAGAGGCCAGGGATCTTCTATGAGCAACTCCTGAAGATCTGGATACCAGGCCCTTCTTGGCCAATCCGGTACAATGAGTATCGCCTGTACCCTTGTTCTTCTTATAATTTTTATCACCTTTGGAATGAGTGGAAGTGGAGGGAACACATATACCGACGGAAACAACCACGGTGTCACTAGGGTGTCCACCGCTATCGCTTGAGGGTCCCTTGACCTGGAACAATATCTCTGTAGTTTCTTGTTGAGGGGGGACTCCATCATGTCTACTTGAGGAATTCCCCAACGACTTGTCACTTCTGCAAAGACCTCTCGATGAAGACCCCACTCTCCTGGATGGAGATCGTGTCTGCTGAGGAAGTCTGCTTCCCAGTTGTCCACTCCTGGAATGAAGACTGCTGACAGAACGCTGGCATGTCTTTCCGCCCAGCGAAGAATCTTCGTGGCCTCAGCCATCGCTGCTCTGCTCCTTGTTCCGCCCTGGTGGTTTATGTATGCCACTGCTGTCACGTTGTCTGACTGAATCAAGACAGGCAGACCTCGAAGAAGATGTTCTGCTTGCAGAATGCCATTGTAAATGGCCCTTAATTCCAGAATGTTTATGTGTAGACAAGCTTCCTGGCTTGACCACTTTCCCTGAAAATTTCTTCCCTGTGTGACTGCTCCCCAGCCTCGGAGGCTTACATCTGTGGTCACCAGGATCCAATCCTGAATCCCGAACCTGCGTCCCTCCAGAAGGTGAGAACTGTGCAGACACCACAGAAGGGAGATTCTTGTCCTGGGAGATAGAATTATTTTCTGGTGCATGTCCAGGTGAGACCCGGACCACTTGTCCAACAGGTCCCACTGCAACACCCTGGCATGGAACCTGCCATACGGAATGGCCTCGTAGGCCGCCACCATCTTCCCCAGCAACCGAGTGCATTGAAGAACTTACACCTTTGCTGGTTTCAGAATCTGTTTTACAGTGTTCTGTACTTCCAGAGCCTTCTCCACTGGAAGAAAAACTCTCTGCAATTCTGCATCCAGAATCATACCCAGGAACGACAGCCGTGTCGTCGGATTCAACTGTGATTTGGGCAAATTTAGGAGCCAACCATGTTGTTGCAGAATCGTCAGTGATAGGGCAACATTTTTCAGCAATTGTTCCTTGAATCTCGCCTTTATGAGGAGATCGTCCAAGTACGGGATAATTGTGATTACCTGCTTGCGCAGGAGAACCATCATTTCCGCCTTTACTTTGGTGAAAATCCCCGGAGCCTTGGACAGACCAAACGGCAACGTCTGAAATTGGTAATGACAATCCTGAACAGCAAACCTCAGGTAAGCCTGAAGTGGAGGATATATGGGGACATGCAAGTAGGCATCCTTTATGTCGACCGACACCATAAAATCCCCCTCCTCCAGACTGGAGATCACTGCTCGGAGAGATTCCATCTTGAATTTGAATTTTTTTAGAAAGAAATTGAGGGATTTTAGGTTCAGAATCGGTCTGACTGCGCCATCCGGCTTCGGGACCACGAACAGGCTCGAATAAAAGCCTTCCCCCTGTTGTGATGGGGGTACCCTGACAATTACTTTATTTTGACACAACTTTAGTATCGCAGCGCATACTACCTCCCTTTCTACAAGAGAAGCTGGCAAGGCCGATTTGAAAAATCGGTGAGGGGGCACGTCTTGAAACTCTAATCTGTATCCTTGGGTTACTATTTCTAGTATCCAAGTATCCAGGTCCGAGAGCCCCCAGACCTGACTGAAAAGTCTGAGACGTGCCCCCACCAGTGCGGACTCCCGCATAGGAGCCCCAGCATCATGTGGTGGATTTGGCAGAAGCCGGAGAGGACTTCTGCTTTTGGGAACTTGCCACAGCCTGTGACCTTTTTCCCCTTCCTCTAGCTCTCGCAGCAAGGAAGGAGGACCCTCGTCCTTTTTTGAATTTATTGGGCCGAAAGGACTGCATCTGATAGTGAGGTGTTTTTTTCTGTTGTGCAGGAACATAAGGTAAAAATGATGACTTACCCGCAGTAGCCGTAGACACCAGGTCAGTGAGGCCGTCACCAAACAGGACACTACCGTTAAACGGTAACGACTCCATTGCCTTCTTAGAGTCAGCGTCAGCATTCCATTGATGAATCCACAATGCTCTCCTTGCTGAGACTGCCATGGCATTGGCCCTTGATCCCAGAAGGCCAATATCCCTTACAGCTTCCTTTAAGTATGCTGCAGTGTCCCTGATATGACCCAGAGTCAAAAGCACACTATCTCTGTCTAGGGAATCTATCTCAGATGACAAGTTATCTGCCACTTTTCAATAGCGCTACTCACCCATGCCGAAGCAATGGCAGGCCTGAGTAGCGACCCTGTAGTGACATATATGGATTTTAGTGCATTTTCCTGCTTATGACCCACAGGATCTTTTAGGGCTGCCGTGTCAGGAGACGGAAGCGCCACCTTTTTGGATAGACGCGATAAAGCTTGGTCTACCGTGGGGTTGACTCCCACTTTTCCCTGTCCCCAAATGGAAACGGATATGCCACTGGAATTCTTTTGGGAACCTGTATCTTCTTGTCAGGATTTTCCCAAGCCTTTTCAAAAAGCGCGTTCAGTTCATGAGAGGGAAGAAACGTTACCTCAGGTTTCTTTCCTTTATGCATACAGACCCTTGTATCAGGGACAGCAGGGTCTTCCGTGATATGCAATACTTATTTTATTGCCACAATCATGTACTGAATGCTCTTAGACAGTTTTGGATTTAATCTGGCATCACTATAGTCGACACTGGAATCAGGGTCCGTGTCGGTATCTGTATCAGCTATCTAGGTAAATGCACGTTTCTGTGACCCCGAAGGGGTCTGAGCTTGTGACAAAGCATCCTCCATGAATTTTCTCCATGTCTGGTTCTTAGACTCAGATCTATCAAATCTCATAGTCAACCGAGTCACATTTGCATTTAAAACACTCAACATATTTACCCAATCATCCGTCGGCGGTGCCGACATGGTCACTCTCACAGTATTTTCTGTCCCCACTCCAGCCTCCTCCTGGGAAGAGCACTCAGCCTCAGACATGTCGACACACACGTACTGACACCCACAACCACACTGGGGCTATAGGAGACAGACCCAGAACAAAGCCTGTAAGAGAGAGACAGGGGGAGTTCTGCCAGCTCACAACCCAGCGCCTATCCCGGTACTGAAGCGAGTAAAAAGACTGCCCAGACCTGTTAGCGCTTTGTATATATAAACAATTAGCACCAAATCACTTGTGCCCCCCCCCCCCCCGTTTTGCACCCTGTTACTTGTACGGCAGTGTGGAGGTCAGGGCCAGCGTCTCTGCAGCTTCTGTGAAGAGAAAATGGCGCTGGTCAGAGCTGTGAGGGCTAAGCCACGCCCCCTACATGTTATATATATACTGGCGGGGGTCCCTTAACTAGTGCCTAGTCACTGTTTTTACTTTTGCCAGTGCCATTTGAGGGTCCAATGCTGCCCAGGGCGCCCCCCCTGCGCCCTGCACCCTGCACCCTGCAGTGCCGTGTTATGTGTGGGAGCATGGCGCGCACCGCGACCGCTGCGCGGTACCTCAAATGCCGTCTTCTGCCATCACTGAAGTCTTCTGATCTTCATATACTCACCCGGCTTCTGTCTTCTGGCTCTGTGAGGGGGTTGACAGCGCTGCTCCGGGAACAAGCAGCTAGGCGCACCAAGTGATCGAACCCTCTGGAGCTCTTGGTGTCCAGTAGCCTAAGAAGCAGAGCCCTTGAACTCAGAGAAGTAGGTCTGCTTCTCTCCCCTCACTCCCACGATGCAGGGAGCCTGTAGCCAGCAGGTCTCCCTGAAAACAACAAACCTAAGTCTTTTTTCTGAGAAACTCTGAAGAGCTCCTCAGTGTGCATCCAGTCTCACTGGGCACAGAATTTAACTGGAGTCTGGAGGAGGGGCATAGAGGGAGGAGCCAGTACACACCCAATCAAAGTCTTATAGTGTGCCCATGTCTCCTGCGGATCCCGTCTATACCCCATGGTTCTTGAAGCATCCCCAGCATCCTCTAGGACGTATGAGAAAATAGTAGTAGTAATAGTAGTAGTAGATTACATGTACTGTATCTATAGACATGCCAACATGTCTATAGATACAGTACATGTAATCTACTACTATTACTACTACTACTACTATTATTATATATATGAGTCTCTGTATGATTATAATTATATTAACAAAGGAAGCCATAGTTATCTGCATTAATACGTTGCCATTATGTAACTGTAACAACTACTGACATTTACTATGCAGGCCAGGCAGCAATAATATACATTGCCTGCCCTGGCTGACAATCACCATGCGCGGTAGGCGGCGGCGATGTCTTCCCAGGCGGAGCGGTGGGACTCGGGTCTCGGGAGTCGCGGGACAGACCGGACTAGGCAGCTCACCCTGCCCAGTGCCCTGATTGACAGCCGCACGCACTTACCAAGAGAGCGGGCGACAGTGGGCTCGGATGGCGGCAGCTTCGGCAATTAATTCCTGGCTTCCACTGCTTCCAGACCCTCAGACAGCAGCAGGAGAACCCTGCATAAACACCCTCTGTCGCCAGTCTCTCCTCCTCACTCGGTCTTGCCACGTGCACAGCTGATCTGACCACCCTCAGTCACACTGACATATAAATAAAGCCGCCCACCCTCAAAGCCGCTCCACCCTCACCTCTGTGTAATTGGCTGGCCAATCTATCTGTCAGCTTAGCTGACAGTCAAAGCTTGTCACTCAAAGTGGTGGCGCCCCCATGCCACGGCGGGGTCTACGGGGGTAGTAGTTACGCCACTGACTCCTTTCAGATATGCAGACAGAGCACACCTTTCAGAAACAGCAGGCAGAGAGAACACTCCTTTTTCCGATACAGCAGATAGAGAGAGCACCCCTTTCAGATACAGCAGACAGAGCATCCCTTTGAGATACAGCAGAGAGAGCACCCCTTTTTCAGATACAGCAGACAGAGAGAGCACCCCTTTCAGATACAGCAGACAGAGCATCCCTCTCAGATACAGCAGAGAGAGCACCCCTTTTTCAGATACAGCAGACAGAGAGAGCACCCCTTTCAGATACAGCAGACAGAGAGAGCACCCATTTCAGATACAGCAGACAGAGAGAGCACCCCTTTCAGATACAGCAGACAGAGCATCCCTCTCAGATACAGCAGAGAGAGCACCCCTTTTTCAGATACAGCAGACAGAGAGAGCACCCCTTTCAGATACAGCAGACAGAGAGAGCACCCCTTTCAGATACAGCAGACAGAGAGAGCACCCTTTTCAGATACAGCAGACAGAGAGAGCACCCCTTTCAGATACAGCAGACAGAGAGAGCACCCCTTTCAGATACAGCAGACAGAGCATCCCTCTCAGATACAGCAGAGAGAGCACCCCTTTTTCAGATACAGCAGACAGAGAGAGCACCCCTTTCAGATACAGCAGACAGAGAGAGCACCCCTTTCAGATACAGCAGACAGAGAGAGCACACCTTTCAGATACAGCAGACAGAGAGAGCACAACCGCCCCATGTCAGACAATATAGTACTGGGACAAACACATCCCGTACACTCTCCATAGCCGAAGTCAAGATGGCACAGATCACCGGGGACTTATATAGAATCCAAAACCTGCGAGAATCCGACAGCGGGAAGATGACTTGCTTTGGGATCTGAGTAAGGCGTGAAGTCCCGAGCCGGACTCGGATTCCAGCTCGGATATCAATGTTCAAGTGGGTCCAGTTCTCTGAGAACGGTATCCGCTCATCTCTAGTCACAGCCTCTAACTAAGTGAGGAAATCAACAAGAAGCATGCCCTTGTGGTCCCATAACACAGTCACCATATCTTCTTTGTTGATGGAGTTGTTTAGAATTTCTTTGAAGGTGGGGGCAATGCATGTTTCCATGTCATGCTTGCTTCAATTCTGGTGTCACATGGTACATTCACGTCTCATCGCCTGTAACAGTACCCTGCAGGTATTGCACTCTTCAAGTGCATGAGGGACAATCCCATCCTATTGGTTTTGAGAACTTCTGTGAGTTGCTACAGTACCCAACACTTTTTCCTTTACCCCTGTTGCTCATGAATGATGTTCTGCACCGAACCCACTGAGATGGCCTGTATTGGCACTGCTGATTCGAACTCCAGGTCTCTATGGTTCTACCAGCTCTTTCTGGAAATCACCCATAGCTTCCAGTTACCAATACCAAATTATAATAATAGTCAAATTTGATGGAGACTCAAAAGCCTGCAACACATTTGTAACCTATGTTTTATCCAGTCTGAGTAGCAACATGGTTATTTTTACACAGAAAAAGATAAGGTGACCTATATTATCTCATTATTGTCTTGCCATGCTCTGGCCTGAGATGCTTCCCTAATAGAAATTAATGGTTCATTATTAAATAACATCTTTAAAAACCAGGATGTGTGACATCAGCAACTGTTGCCAGCGGCGTAACTAGGGCCCCGCAGCCACTGCGATTGCTTGGAGGTGCAGGGCTATGGGGGTGCTGCCGCCGCCACTGATTGTTTTGGGAAGGACACGGAGGGCACAGTGCGCGCCTCTCCTGTGTGTCTCTCCTGGGTCTCCGGCGGCAGCGGCGTGTCTGTTAAATGAAGTGCCAGTTCGTGAGCTCTGATTGGCTCACTCGGCACTTCATTTGACAGACATGCCGCTGGAGACACAGGAGGGATACACAGGAGAGGCGCGCACTGTGCCCCCTGGCTCCTTCCGAAAAAATGCACCGCAGCGGGGGAGCCCGGGAGGGGATGGGTGTACCTGGCACTGGGGGGGGCGCATTTTTGGCACTGGGGGGGTATATGTGTACCTGGCACTGGGGGGCATATTTGGCACTGGGGGGTATATCTGTACCTGGCACTGGGGGGGGAGCATATTTTGCACTGGGGGTATATGTGTACCTGGCACTGGGGAGGCATATTTGGCACTGGGGGGGCATATTTGGCACTGGGAGTATATCTGTACCTGGCACTGGGGGAGCATGTTTGGCACTGGGGGTACATGTGTACCTGCCACTGGGGGGGCATATTTGGCACTGAGGGTATATGTGTAGCTGGCACTGGGGGAGGCATATTTGGCACTGGGGGTATATGTGTACCTGGCACTGGGGGTATGTGTGTAGCTGGCACTAGGGGGGCATATGGGGCACTGGAGGCATATGTGTATCTGGCACTGTGGTGGAATATCTGGCACTAGGGGCATATGTGGCACTGGGAGCACAGCCCTAGCAATAAGGTAGTCTTTTCCTGCAATGCCACGCCCCTTTATGCAAAGCCACACCCATTTCAGCAAGGCCACGCCACTTTTTGCGACTCATCGCTTTACTGGTGCCAATTATGGGGGGGAGGGCGCCAGAAAATGTTTTGGCTTGGGGGAGAAAAATTTCTACTTACGCCACTGATTGTTGCTATTCTTCATCTAAAGGAAGGGAAGAAGTTGAGCAATATACTGTACAGACAGTTCAGGGACACACACTTCTGAATGTCAGTGGAACAGCAAAGCACTGCTAATCACCTTTCGTTAGGCTCTTGGAGATCAAATTAAGATGAGCTAACTTCAAGGTATTTGCCATAATTATTGAATAAGTTTATTTCCCTTTTATCAAAGTCAGCCCATGCTTTTGGGAACTTTCCTAGGGAAAACAAGTTTCAGACTGTCTCACCACATTTCTGTCAAGGTCACACCAACAGAAGAATCCATGCAGCTGAGTCGAACTTAATTCACTCCTGAAGAGATTAAAACATAAATCTCATGGATAGGCACCGTCTTACGGCCCTCATTCAGAGTTGTTCGCTCGCTAGCTGCTTTTAGCAGCATTGCACACGCTAGGCCGCCGCCCTCTGGGAGTGTATCTTAGTTTAGCAGAATAGCGAACGAAAGAGTAGCAGAATTGCGAATAAATAATTCTTAGCAGTTTCTGAGTAGCTCCAGACTTACTCCTACACTGCGATCAGCTCAGCCCGTTTCGTTCCTGGTTTGACGTCACAAACACGCCCTGCATTCGGCCACCCACTCCCCCGTTTCTCCAGACACTCCCGCGTTTTATCCTGGCACGCCTGAGTTTTTCCGCACACTCCCAGAAAACAGTCAGTTACCACCCAGAAATACCCACTTCCTGTCAATCACACTCCGATCACTTCAACGATGAAAATTCTTCGTTTGACGTGAGTAAATCTACTAAATTTTGTGCTAAAATGCTTAGCGCATGCGCGCTGCGTACCATGCGCATGCGCATTTTTGCCTTAATCGCTCCATTGCGAAAATTGGCAACGAGCGAACAACTCGGAATGACCCCCTACATCATATGCTAAGTGACTGACAGGACGGTTCTGCATTTTCCACAACCTAACATATTTTGGTCCCACAGATGTTTTTAAACTTTTTTTTTTTTAAAGGATGTCAACAATCCTCTGTTAGTAAATATGTGATTTAGACCTCGAAACACAAAATCAATCGAAAATGGACCCAACATCGTCCAAAAATCGATCAACATGAACCAAAAACGACTTTTAGTAAATATACCCCTTAATTTCTCCACAAATTTCCAGATTATTTTGTGGGTTTCCTTAATTCAGGAGTAAATCCTTCTGTTTCATGTGATTCCCACCCAAATAATCTTGTCAAAATTAGTTAACTCATCCGTGATTGACTCAGCATTCAAATTCTCTTATAGGGGGGTACTCACGGAGAGATCCATGCTTAAAATCTAAGCAATCTGACTAGATTGCTTAGATTTTAAGAACAGATCACTCGTGTGTAGCCCCCTCAGAGACAGCGATGCGCGGCCCCGCACATCGCTATCGCCGGTGCTAGATTGAGCCTGCATGCACCGCTGGATGAAATGAGCGGCTCCCCGTCCTCCGCCGCATCGCTCAGCACACATCGCGCTGTGCTGAGCAGCGGGAGAGATGTGTGCTAAGCGGTTCGCTCAGCACACATCTCTCCCGTGTATAGGGCCCTTATGAGATCATAGCATCACAAGATGTGCCTGCAAAGAGTGTAAACCTGATGCCATACTATAGTGTCAAATGCCACTGATAAAGCCTATCTACCTCTTAAGTATAAGTCCAAGATTCGAGTATATCAGGGCTGCGGCTCGGAGGTTTCCCACCAGGCTCGGATTCCGCATAGTGGCAAAACGTCATCCTCCCGGTGTCGAATTCTCATGGGTTTTGGATTCTATTTAAGCGGTCCACTATGGTGACTCAGTCCCTTTCACTCTGCTCTTAGGCATGCTGCTGTGTGCTGCGCTTTGCTCTACCGATTCAAGTGGCTGTGCTGTGTCCACACAAGTAACTGTGCTGTATCCAGACTCCATACAAGTGGCTATGCTGTGTCCAAATAAGTGGCTGTGCTTTGTTCATCTAGAGTGGCTGTGCTGTGTCCATTAAGTGGCTGTTCTGTGTTTATCCAGAAATGGCTGTGCTGTGTTCATCCAAAACTGGCTGTGTTGTGTCCATCCACAAGCGCTGTGTCCATCCACAAGCTGTGCCAGTCCCCAGTCCTATTCTGTCAAACAGTGGTACTGCACTAGTTCTGTAGGTCATTACCTACCCACTGTATTCACATATAAGCACTACAGTGTGCATTGTCCGTTGTAAAAAAAAGTTAATAAAAATAAAAAAGATAAAAAGTTATGTTTCTTTTTAAAATGTAAAAAAACATTATTATTATTATTATTAGAAGTTTGTACAACCTGTGTGCACTGTATCCCAGTGCTTTTGTTCACGTACATATAACAGCGGCCTGACTCCACACAGTGTGAGCCAAACAGAGAGTAATAAAAATATAAAAAATATATTGTTCTATGGTTTGTACTGTTCTGGTGCACTGTACCCCTGTGCGCTAATAATTCACATATATGTAAAAGCCCTTTCAATTGCGGCAGTGTGAGTTGAGCTGTGAAGTGAAAAATAAATATATTGTTCTATTGTTTATACTGCTCTGGTTCACTGTACCCCTGTGCATTTATCTTTCATATACATATAAAGGGTAAGAGCCCTTTGAATTATTGCAGTGATCTGTGACTTTCAAAATGGATAACAATCACTTTAGAGAAGAGCAACCAAATACCACCACTTATGATAATGAAACCTTCATTATCATAAGTCCTTCAATGTCATCCACTAAAGCCAATGCTCAAGAGCATATAGGGTTTAAGTCCGGGTATGTAAAATCCAAAACATAATATACAGTGGTAAAGAAAAAAACACCTCTAACAAAGGAAAAGTTTGATGCAGAATAGCATAAAATTGCCAACATGCCATTCACCACATGCAGCGGCTAGTAAAGACTCAGAGCTTGGCCTTTATTTATGAGTGGTGGTTCTACAACTGTCAGTGAGGTATTTTCTTCTGCCCCTCATGATGATGCAAGACTTTTCACTCAGAGTGTAAAAGAAGTGTCAAAAATAAAAACCACTGAGGCAGTAGAGCAAACTGTGTGTTTAGAACTATCACAGATCCCTGAGGTGAATTTAGGGGTGTCCACATTAGCTATGTGTGAGTCTAACATTTTTTACATTGTCCTCATAGAGAAGCATCTTTCACCTTCTTCCACCGTTTCTGCACATGTGGGGAGCAGTACAAGTAAAGATGGTGATAAGGACATAATATAAATTGAGGTTGCTTGTGTGGAAGTGGAACAGGATGAGATAGATTTGTGTGTACTACAACTATCCGACATTGGGGATGATGATGATGTTGATGATGTTCTTTGTGTAAGTCAGCCACCAGTGGCAGCAGTTCTTGCCCATGATAAAAAGAAAGCCATTGTGATGCCTGCATAAGACCAAAAAAGCAATCTCTTGGGTGTGGGATTATTTTTTTTCCAAATCCTGACAACATTTTGAAGGCATCAGCTCCATTTGTGAGGCCAAAGTTAGTAGAGGTAAGTACGTTAACCATCTAGGCACCTCCTCCATGTTACGTCATTTGCAACGAGTTCATGAAATTTGTTTTACAAAATTATAATATAATTAACACCCTCATCATCAACCTCCTCAATAGTTTTGTGTGGGCCCAAACAAATCAAGCACTTCAGCCACAAAGTGCCAGTCCCTGTCGCTGAAGTGCTTGGTTTGTTAAACTGTGCATGTCCTTTTAAATATCCAACATAAAAGTGGGTGTGAGGGCACAAGGACAATTCAATCTTGCACCACTTTTCTTTTCATAATGGGCTGTATAATTGGAGGCATTGGGGATAGTCTTTGCATTACTAATTTGCAACACATTTTTAAAAAGTTATAGATGCTGTGTGTTTGTGCTCCTGCTTTGTTGCTTAGTTTAGCCAGCCAGCCTTTGGCCAATATTGATGAATACTATTGTGAGCTGTTATGTGGTCAAAATTGAGTGGAAAATAATGTAAATTAATGTTTTTGAGGTTAATAATACCGTAGGAACAAAAAAGGCCCAACTTATAGCTTTTTTTTATCAATGTATAAAAAAATACAGGTCCAAACCCAAAATACATAAGGGTGGTTTTGGCAAAAATAAAGCTAACACAGATACAAATTAAAACATGGGGATCAGTGCATATCTCTAATATTAAAGGAGCCTATGCATTTAGAAAGTTAGTCTTGACAGGGGTATAAAACTTAAATAGAATCAGATATCTGGTCATACCATTTGGTCTTAATAACGAATCAGCAATTTACTACAAATGTATATTTTTCTAGACATTCCATAACAATACAGCATTACTAGAAAACATTTTGATCTTTTCCAAAGACCTGTCAGTCATCCAGAAACATTGACCTGAATCCCTGTCCCACTTTCAAGTTTACAGGCATGAGAAATGTATTTATTCAACCAATTTTAACCAGATCAGTTACCCTTTCTGGTTGATATTATTTATAGGTCTAGTCTACACTCGCTAGCAGTTTTTAGCAGCCGTACAAACGCATTGTTGCCGCCCACTGGGGAGTGTATTTTCGCTTTGCAGAAGTGCGAACGCCTGTGCAGCAGAGCGCCTGAAAAAATATTTTGTGCAAAACAAGACCAGCCCTGTACTTACTAGAGATGAGCGGGTTCGGTTCCTCGGAATCCGAACCCACCCGAACTTCAGTTTTTTTTACACGGGGCCGAGCGACTCGGATCTTCCCGCCTTGCTCGGTTAACCCGAGCGCGCCCGAACGTCATCATCCCGCTGTCGGATTCTCGCGAGGCTCGGATTCTATCGCGAGACTCGGATTCTATATAAGGAGCCGCGCGTCGCCGCCATTTTCACACGTGCATTGAGATTCATAGGGAGAGGACGTGGCTGGCGTCCTCTCCGTTTATAGAGAAGAGAGTGAGACTAGAGTAGAGAGAGACACAGTAGTAATTTTGGGGAGCATTAGGAGGAGTACTTTAGGAGGAGTACTACTACTTGCTGAAGTGATAGATAGATAGTGTGACTGTATAATGTATATCTGACATGTGGGGGAGACACTGACAGTGGGGAGCAGTTAGAGTCTGAGAGCAGGACTTGCTGCCAGAGTGCCACACTGCCATTGTGACCACACTGACCACCAGTATAATATATATTGTGATTGTCTGCTTAGGAGTACTACTTGCAAGTTGCTGATAGTGTGACCAGTGACCAGACCACCAGTTTAATAATCACCACCAGTTTAATATATATAATATATATATAATTGTATATAATATATATATAATATTGTATACCACCTACCCGTTTTTTCTTTTCTTTCTTCTTCTTTATACATACTACTATAGTAGCTTACTGTAGCAGTCTGCGGTGCTGCTGAGCTGACAGTCTCCAGCAGGCCCGTCATCAGTCATTACATAATAAATATATATTATATACCTGTCCGGCTGCAGTACTAGTGATATTATATATATATATATATATATATATATATTGATTTCATCTCATTATCATCCAGTCTATATTAGCAGCAGACACAGTACGGTAGTCCACGGCTGTAGCTACCTCTGTGTCGGCAGTCGCTGGTCCATCCATAATTGTATACCACCTACCCGTGGTTTTTTCTTTTTCTTTCTTCTTTATACATACTACTATAGTAGCTTACTGTAGCAGTCTGCAGTGCTGCTGAGCTGACAGTGTCCAGCAGGTCCGTCATCAGTCATTACATAATAAATATATCTACCTGTCCGGCTGCAGTACTAGTGTGATATTATATATATATATATATATATATATTGATTTCATCTCATTATCATCCAGTCTATATTAGCAGCAGACACAGTACGGTAGTCCACGGCTGTAGCTACCTCTGTGTCGGCAGTCGCTGGTCCATCCATAATTGTATACCACCTACCCGTGGTTTTTTTTTTTCTTTCTTCTTTATACATACTACTATAGTAGCTTACTGTAGCAGTCTGCGGTGCTGCTGAGCTGACAGTGTCCAGCAGGTCCGTCATCAGTCATTACATAATAAATATATCTACCTGTCCGGCTGCAGTACTAGTGTGATATTATATATATATATATATATTGATTTCATCTCATTATCATCCAGTCTATATTAGCAGCAGACACAGTACGGTAGTCCACGGCTGTAGCTACCTCTGTGTCGGCAGTCGCTGGTCCATCCATAATTGTATACCACCTACCCGTGGTTTTTTTTTTCTTTCTTCTTTATACATACTACTATAGTAGCTTACTGTAGCAGTCTGCGGTGCTGCTGAGCTGACAGTGTCCAGCAGGTCCGTCATCAGTCATTACATAATAAATATATATTATATACCTGTCCGGCTGCAGTACTAGTGATATTATATATATATATATTGATTTCATCTCATTATCATCCAGTCTATATTAGCAGCAGACACAGTACGGTAGTCCACGGCTGTAGCTACCTCTGTGTCGGCAGTCGCTGGTCCATCCATAATTGTATACCACATACCCGTGGTTTTTTTTTTTCTTTCTTCTTTATACATACTACTATAGTAGCTTACTGTAGCAGTCTGCGGTGCTGCTGAGCTGACAGTGTCCAGCAGGTCCGTCATCAGTCATTACATAATAAATATATCTACCTGTCCGGCTGCAGTACTAGTGTGATATTATATATATATATATATATTGATTTCATCTCATTATTATCCAGTCTATATTAGCAGCAGACACAGTACGGTAGTCCACGGCTGTAGCTACCTCTGTGTCGGCAGTCGCTGGTCCATCCATAATTGTATACCACCTACCCGTGGTTTTTTTTTTTCTTTCTTCTTTATACATACTACTATAGTAGCTTACTGTAGCAGTCTGCGGTGCTGCTGAGCTGACAGTGTCCAGCAGGTCCGTCATCAGTCATTACATAATAAATATATATTATATACCTGTCCGGCTGCAGTACTAGTGATATTATATATATATATTGATTTCATCTCATTATCATCCAGTCTATATTAGCAGCAGACACAGTATGGTAGTCCACGGCTGTAGCTACCTCTGTGTCGGCAGTCGCTCGTCCATCCATAAGTATACTAGTATCCATCCATCTCCATTGTTTACCTGAGGTGCCTTTTAGTTGTGCCTATTAAAATATGGAGAACAAAAATGTTGAGGTTCCAAAATTAGGGAAAGATCAAGATCCACTTCCACCTCGTGCTGAAGCTGCTGCCACTAGTCATGGCCGAGACGATGAAATGCCAGCAACGTCGTCTGCCAAGTCCGATGCCCAATGTCATAGTACAGAGCATGTAAAATCCAAAACACCAAATATCAGTAAAAAAAGGACTCCAAAATCTAAAATAAAATTGTCGGAGGAGAAGCGTAAACTTGCCAATATGCCATTTACCACACGGAGTGGCAAGGAACGGCTGAGGCCCTGGCCTATGTTCATGGCTAGTGGTTCAGCTTCACATGAGGATGGAAGCACTCAGCCTCTTGCTAGAAAAATGAAAAGACTCAAGCTGGCAAAAGCACCGCAAAGAACTGTGCGTTCTTCGAAATCCCAAATCCACAAGGAGAGTCCAATTGTGTCGGTTGCGATGCCTGACCTTCCCAACACTGGACGTGAAGAGCATGCGCCTTCCACCATTTGCACGCCCCCTGCAAGTGCTGGAAGGAGCACCCGCAGTCCAGTTCCTGATAGTCAGATTGAAGATGTCAGTGTTGAAGTACACCAGGATGAGGAGGATATGGGTGTTGCTGGCGCTGGGGAGGAAATTGACAAGGAGGATTCTGATGGTGAGGTGGTTTGTTTAAGTCAGGCAACCGGGGAGACACCTGTTGTCCGTGGGGGGAATATGACCGTTGACATGCCTGGTGAAAATACCAAAAAAATCAGCTCTTCGGTGTGGAAGTATTTCAACAGAAATGCGGACAACATTTGTCAAGCCGTGTGTTCCCTTTGTCAAGCTGTAATAAGTAGGGGTAAGGACGTTAACCACCTCGGAACATCCTCCCTTATACGTCACCTGCAGCGCATTCATAATAAGTCAGTGACAAGTTCAAAAACTTTGGGCGACAGCGGAAGCAGTCCACTGACCAGTAAATCCCTTCCTCTTGTAACCAAGCTCACGCAAACCACCCCACCAACTCCCTCAGTGTCAATTTCCTCCTTCCCCAGGAATGCCAATAGTCCTGCAGGCCATGTCACTGGCAATTCTGACGAGTCCTCTCCTGCCTGGGATTCCTCCGATGCATCCTTGCGTGTAACGCCTACTGCTGCTGGCGCTGCTGTTGTTGCTGCTGGGAGTCGATGGTCATCCCAGAGGGGAAGTCGTACTCGTAAGCCCACTTTTACTACTTCCACCAAGCAATTGACTGTCCAACAGTCCTTTGCGAGGAAGATGAAATATCACAGCAGTCATCCTGCTGCAAAGCGGATAACTGAGGCCTTGGCATCCTGGGTGGTGAGAAACGTGGTTCCGGTATCCATCATTACTGCAGAGCCAACTAGAGACTTGTTGGAGGTACTGTGTCCCCGGTACCAAATACCATCTAGGTTCCATTTCTCTAGGCAGGCGATACCGAAAATGTACACAGACCTCAGAAAAAGAGTCACCAGTGTCCTAAAATATGCAGCTGTACCCAATGTCCACTTAACCACGGACATGTGGACAAGTGGAGCAGGGCAGGGTCAGGACTATATGACTGTGACAGCCCACTGGGTAGATGTATGGACTCCCGCCGCAAGAACAGCAGCGGCGGCACCAGTAGCAGCATCTCGCAAACGCCAACTCTTTCCTAGGCAGGCTACGCTTTGTATCACCGGTTTCCAGAATACGCACACAGCTGAAAACCTCTTACGGCAACTGAGGAAGATCATCGCGGAATGGCTTACCCCAATTGGACTCTCCTGTGGATTTGTGGCATCGGACAACGCCAGCAATATTGTGTGCGCATTAAATCTGGGCAAATTCCAGCACGTCCCATGTTTTGCACATACCTTGAATTTGGTGGTGCAGAATTTTTTAAAAAACGACAGGGGCGTGCAAGAGATGCTGTCGGTGGCCAGAAGAATTGCAGGACACTTTCGGCGTACAGGCACCACGTACAGAAGACTGGAGCAACACCAAAAACGCCTGAACCTGCCCTGCCATCATCTGAAGCAAGAAGTGGTAACGAGGTGGAATTCAACCCTATATATGCTTCAGAGGTTGGAGGAGCAGCAAAAGGCCATTCAAGCCTATACAATTCAGCACGATATAGGAGGTGGAATGCACCTGTCTCAAGCGCAGTGGAGAATGATTTCAACGTTGTGCAAGGTTCTGCTGCCCTTTGAACTTGCCACACGTGAAGTCAGTTCAGACACTGCCAGCCTGAGTCAGGTCATTCCCCTCATCAGGCTTTTGCAGAAGAAGCTGGAGACATTGAAGGAGGAGCTAACACGGAGCGATTCCGCTAGGCATGTGGGACTTGTGGATGGAGCCCTTAATTCGCTTAACAAGGATTCACGGGTGGTCAATCTGTTGAAATCAGAGCACTACATTTTGGCCACCGTGCTCGATCCTAGATTTAAAACCTACCTTGGATCTCTCTTTCCGGCAGACACAAGTCTGCTGGGGTTCAAAGACCTGCTGGTGAGAAAATTGTCAAGTCAAGCGGAACGCGACCTGTCAACATCTCCTCCTTCACATTCTCCCGCAACTGGGGGTGCGAGGAAAAGGCTCAGAATTCCGAGCCCACCCGCTGGCGGTGATGCAGGGCAGTCTGGAGCGACTGCTGATGCTGACATCTGGTCCGGACTGAAGGACCTGTCAACGGTTACGGACATGTCGTCTACTGTCACTGCATATGATTCTCTCCCCATTGAAAGAATGGTGGAGGATTATATGAGTGACCGCATCCAAGTAGGCACGTCACACAGTCCGTACTTATACTGGCAGGAAAAAGAGGCAATTTGGAGGCCCTTGCACAAACTGGCTTTATTCTACCTAAGTTGCCCTCCCACAAGTGTGTACTCCGAAAGAGTGTTTAGTGCCGCCGCTCACCTTGTCAGCAATCGGCGTACGAGGTTACTTCCAGAAAATGTGGAGAAGATGATGTTCATTAAAATGAATTATAATCAATTCCTCCGTGGAGACATTGACCAGCAGCAATTGCCTCCACAAAGTACACAGGGAGCTGAGATGGTGGATTCCAGTGGGGACGAATTGATAATCTGTGAGGAGGGGGATGTACACGGTGATATATCGGAGGATGATGATGAGGTGGACATCTTGCCTCTGTAGAGCCAGTTTGTGCAAGGAGAGATTAATTGCTTCTTTTTTGGTGGGGGTCCAAACCAACCCGTCATTTCAGTCACAGTCGTGTGGCAGACCCTGTCACTGAAATGATGGGTTGGTTAAAGTGTGCATGTCCTGTTTATACAACATAAGGGTGGGTGGGAGGGCCCAAGGACAATTCCATCTTGCACCTCTTTTTTCTTTAATTTTTCTTTGCGTCATGTGCTGTTTGGGGAGTGTTTTTTGGAAGGGCCATCCTGCGTGACACTGCAGTGCCACTCCTAGATGGGCCCGGTGTTTGTGTCGGCCACTAGGGTCGCTTATCTTACTCACACAGCTACCTCATTGCGCCTCTTTTTTTATTTGCGTCATGTGCTGTTTGGGGAGTGTTTTTTGGAAGGGCCATCCTGCGTGACACTGCAGTGCCACTCCTAGATGGGCCCGGTGTTTGTGTCGGCCACTAGGGTCGCTTATCTTACTCACACAGCTACCTCATTGCGCCTCTTTTTTTCTTTGCGTCATGTGCTGTTTGGGGAGTGTTTTTTGGAAGGGCCATCCTGCGTGACACTGCAGTGCCACTCCTAGATGGGCCCGGTGTTTGTGTCGGCCACTAGGGTCGCTTATCTTACTCACACAGCTACCTCATTGCGCCTCTTTTTTTCTTTGCGTCATGTGCTGTTTGGGGAGTGTTTTTTGGAAGGGCCATCCTGCGTGACACTGCAGTGCCACTCCTAGATGGGCCCGGTGTTTGTGTCGGCCACTAGGGTCGCTTATCTTACTCACACAGCTACCTCATTGCGCCTCTTTTTTTCTTTGCGTCATGTGCTGTTTGGGGAGTGTTTTTTGGAAGGGCCATCCTGCGTGACACTGCAGTGCCACTCCTAGATGGGCCCGGTGTTTGTGTCGGCCACTAGGGTCGCTTATCTTACTCACACAGCTACCTCATTGCGCCTCTTTTTTTCTTTGCGTCATGTGCTGTTTGGGGAGTGTTTTTTGGAAGGGCCATCCTGCGTGACACTGCAGTGCCACTCCTAGATGGGCCCGGTGTTTGTGTCGGCCACTAGGGTCGCTTATCTTACTCACACAGCTACCTCATTGCGCCTCTTTTTTTATTTGCGTCATGTGCTGTTTGGGGAGTGTTTTTTGGAAGGGCCATCCTGCGTGACACTGCAGTGCCACTCCTAGATGGGCCCGGTGTTTGTGTCGGCCACTAGGGTCGCTTATCTTACTCACACAGCTACCTCATTGCGCCTCTTTTTTTCTTTGCGTCATGTGCTGTTTGGGGAGTGTTTTTTGGAAGGGCCATCCTGCGTGACACTGCAGTGCCACTCCTAGATGGGCCCGGTGTTTGTGTCGGCCACTAGGGTCGCTTATCTTACTCACACAGCTACCTCATTGCGCCTCTTTTTTTCTTTGCGTCATGTGCTGTTTGGGGAGTGTTTTTTGGAAGGGCCATCCTGCGTGACACTGCAGTGCCACTCCTAGATGGGCCCGGTGTTTGTGTCGGCCACTAGGGTCGCTTAGCTTAGTCATCCAGCGACCTCGGTGCAAATTTTAGGACTAAAAATAATATTGTGAGGTATTCAGAATAGACTGAAAATGAGTGAAAATAATGGTTATTGAGGTTAATAATACTTTGGGATCAAAATGACCCCCAAATTCTAAGATTTAAGCTGTTTTTTAGGGTTTTTTGAAAAAAACACCCGAATCCAAAACACACCCGAATCCGACAAAAAAAATTCGGTGAGGTTTTGCCAAAATGCGGTCGAACCCAAAACACGGCCGCGGAACCGAACTCAAAACCAAAACACAAAACCCGAAAAATTTCAAGTGCACATCTCTAGTACTTACTCTTCGTGTGCGTTGATTCTAATGTTGGAGGGTTGGCTTTTGACGTCATGCTCCCGCCCAGCGTTCGCCCAGTCACGCCTGCATTTTTCTATGCACTCCCTGAAAACGTCAGTTGACACCCAGAAACGCCCCTTTCCTGTCAATCTTCTTGCGGCCGCCAGTGCAAATAAAAACGTTGCTAGAACCAGTGCAAAACCACAAAGGACTTTGTACCCGTACGTCGTGCGTGTGCATTGCGGTGCATACACATGTGCAGAAATGCTGATTTTTTTGCCTGATCGCTGCGCTGCGAATAACGGCAGCTAGCGATCAACTCGGAAAGACCCCCCCAGATCTTTTGTTATCTTTAGCTTGCTTCAGTTGTCAGAATGCTAATGCACCCAATGATTCTTGGGTTTGTACAATTATTGCCATCAATTTATTAAGAACTATTCTACTCTATTGACACCCGTGACAGCAATGAATAGCAAGTTTCAAGGCTCCAAAGCCTGGTCCAAAAAGCAATTAGCGCATTCCAACGGTCTCCAAAATGATTTTTATATCTGCACCAATACTCAAACAAACACACATGCATTTTCCATTGTTCTTGAAAGTTGGCAACTCCAATGTTGGAGTCAGTACTGTCTTATGAAAAAAAAGCCACTTCTGGAAAGTGGGCAACATTGCATTTCACTCAAATAACTGTTGGCATATACAGTATGTACAGTAGCGGATCTTGCCACGGGCAAGCAGGACTTTTGCCCGGGGCGCCGCCTTCCGGAGGGCGCTGGCGCCATTCGGAGGGCGCTGCACCGTGGCAAGATCCGCCACTGCTGCCCGCTGTGTCCCCCGTCCGCCGCCGCTGCCCGCTGCCCGCTGTGTCCCCGCCTCCTGTGAAGGGAACTAGACGCGTAGCGTCTAGTTTCCCTTCGTGGAGTGTACCTTTGCTGAGCAGTGCGCGATGGCGTCATCGCGCACCGCACAGCAAAAGGTCCTCTCCACGAAGGGAAACTAGACGCGTAGCGTCTAGTTTCCCTTCGTGGAGAGGACCTTTTGCTGTGCGGTGCGCGATGACGTCATCGCGCTCCGCTCATCGGTCAAGCGGCGCTAGTAATGTACAGGGGGCGTAACTGACCATGCCCCCTGTATTAGGCCACGGCCCGTTTCCTGCCCGGGGCGCAGAGCGGGCTTGAACCGGCCCTGAGTATGTACAGGGATGGACTGGGGACAGAATTCGGTCCTGGCGTGCATGTGCTCAGCATGGCTTGTGTGGGGTTTGGGAGGGGCGAGCACAGGACCCTGCCCCTCCACTGCCACGCAGAGTATATAAAGCAGCTGAGCAACCAGACTGATCCACCTTCTCCCCCACTGGTAAGTGACGATGCATTTCCCTGGTGCATCCGCTTTGAGCACTGTGGGACCCTCTGGTGGTTCCTGCATCCATTTTCTGGTAACTGCTGCTACTGGTTGCCGAGTCCTAAGATGGCAAGTAACTTAAGGTTGCTGCATAGTATATGCAGGAGGAGATGCAAAGTGTATGGTATATGACGGAAGGGGGTACCCTGTACTTAGGGCACTATATCGAGGGGTTTGGGGGGTACAGTGTGTATATAGGGGCAGTATAGGATGGGAGCTGCAGAATATGGAAGAGGACTGGGGATGCAGTGTACATAGGGTGTTTGTGTGTCCATGTCCCAAACAGAGATCATGAGGCGCCCTCGAGTGGTCGCCAGCAGCACCACAGAGGTGAAGAGCAGTGTTAGCCTTTTATACACATAGATATGTAATACTGTATTGATAAAATCTGCTTATCTCTCCCCACTGTCCCTATCTGCCACAACCACTCCTCTATCATCGGTCCCTATCTTCCCCAACCACTCTACCCTCTCCACCACCAAGTCCTGATCTGCCCCTCCCACTCTCTTCTCAGTCCCTATCTGCCCCAACCCTCCCGCCCTCTTTCTCCCCCAGTCCCTATCTGCCCCTACCCCCACTCACTCTCTCCCCAGCACCCTCTCTGTTTGCAGCAGGTGTGAAACAGTCAGATAAGTATTATTAAACCCTGCTGTTCTGCTCGGGTCTACTATACTCATGTACTGTTCGGGTCAATATAACCCTAATCATAAAATTACGCTTTACACCTGGAATTTACACCAGGAATTTTCTTGGTAACATTGGCTTTAGAGAGCCTACCAGCAGGATGTTGAGGAGGATCAAGTTCCCATTTTATTTGTTCATCCTTTGAAAGAACATATGGGGCCATATGTAATAGAGTGAGCGTTTCAGAAAGTGAGATATTTGGTAAGGTTTTTCAGGGTTTTTTTTAAAGTGGCAATCATTTACACTGCAAAACCTGGTCGATCTTGCTGTGTAAATGATAGCCACTTTAAAAAAAACTGCAAAACATTACCAGATTTCTCACTTTCTGAAACTCTCACTCTATTACATTTGGCCCATGGAGTTGTAGCAACGGGTTCATTTACAATGTCATCCCCATTGTCGGAATAATGAGCTCCACTTTCATCACTTGTATGATTTCCTTCCTCGCTATCAGAAGATTCCCCAAACGCTAGTAGCTCAGCATCAGTCAAAGGTTTTTGACTGGCCATAATGATATTCATCGTACGCAGATCAATCTCCAACTAAATATGAATCATTCCAATCCGTGTATTTATAGCCAAATGAGAGAAACAAAAGAAGACTTGCAAACACTTGAAGTTCAGCATGAATATCTGTCTCAACATGCAGACTTGCTGAGACTTGTTGAGACTTTCTGAATAAATGTGTGAAAACGTGAAAAGATTACATAATCCAAATGTAAACCAATGAACTGACACTGTATTCATAATTTTTTTAATTTTTATTGTTGAAGTACTGTAATGTGTTTCAAAACATTTACGGTCAATCACAAGTATAATATTCACATTGGGTCATATTGACCCGAAAAGTACATTATTACTTACTACTCATAACTTGAAAAACTAAAAAAAAAAAAAAAAATTTTTTTTTTTATCATAACAACTATTTGCCAAAAAAAGTCATAATATATGGAAATCATAATTACATAAATAATGAACTGACACTGAAACTAATTTCATTTTGGGTCAAATAGACCTGAACAGAACAGCAGGGTTAATATTAGCAGTAGGCTATGAGGCTGTAATATCTCCCTGCAGTATCTCTTTCACCTGTAACAGCTTGCAGCACACAAAGGAGTCATTTGGTTCATTAGATGCCCTCTAGTGGCTGCTGGTGCATATAGCAGAGGTGAGGAGCAGCGTTAGCCTTTTGTTTTATATGATTGGTGACCTACTGTGCAAACAGATCTCAAAGATTGCTTGTTTTGTATTACTTTACTTGATTGGTGTGCCCACAATGATGCTTTCCTATATTTGATTTTTTTTTATACAGAAATATTCATTATTCAGTATTACAGTAGTATGTGAATATGGTGTACCAACCAAAATATTTTGGTTTGCTCTTGATATACTGTATTATTGTTTAATATTTGTTTGTTTAATAATTTGTTCTTTGGAGTATTCATATGTGTCGTCAGTTGACCCTATTTATGGTATCTGTCCTTCAAGCTTCCATAAAATCCCCTTAACCATTATCCTTTTACATGCAGAGAACATGTAATATCATACTTTTTGACCAATGTCCATTTCTACTGCCCATTGAAAGCCATTGTCACTGTCTAATGAGTCTATTGTTATCATCAAAATGGAATGCAGTTAATTTGCGGCATTTGGGATCCTGACGGTCAGGATACCGTCACTGGAATCCTGACCGCTGACAATGCCAACAGCCAGAATCCCGGCTAACGGGCTATTCACACTTGTGGGTGTCCACGACACCTATAGAGTGGGAATAGAACCTGTGGCGAGCACAGTGAGCCACTGAGCCTGCAGCTTGGCAAGTGTAGTGTGGTGAGTGCAGCAAGCCCTCAAGGGGATTCTTTGTGCTCGCCCCGCTGCCGGCATACTGAACGCCGGGATGCGGTTGTCGGGATACTGACGGTCAGTATCCCGACTGTTGGTAAAATCATATTGATCCCATCAAAATCCATAAAAAAAATATGTAATTGGTGTAAGAGATCCAGCTTTCTATTATTTGTCAAAATTCAATAAATTGAAATGAGATATAATTAAAGTACAGTATATCTTTTGCTATAAAGACCATTATGATTTGTAATGTTTTTATGAGACTGTTCACAGGGGCGTTTCAACTAGTGATGAGCGGGTTCGGTTCCTCGGAAACCGAACCCACCCGAACTTCACCCTTTTTACACGGGTCTGAAGCATACTCAGATTCTCCCGTATGGCTCGGTTAACCCGAGCGCGCCCGAACGTCATCATCCCGCTGTCGGATTCTCGCGAGATTCGGATTCTATATAAGCAGCCGCGCGTCACCGCCATTTTCACTCGTGTATTGGAAATGTTAGCGAGAGGACGTGGCTGGCGTCCTCTCCGTTTATTGTTGAACTTGATTGTGCTTTATTGCTTAATTGGGGGGAGGACTGGGGAGCAGCTGTATAATATAGGAGGAGTACAGTGCAGAGTTTTGCTGATCAGTGACCACCAGTTTTATCCGTTCTCTGCCTGAAAAAAATGCTCCTTATCTGTGCTCAGTGTGCTGCATATATCTGTGCTCACACTGCTTAATTGTGGGGACTGGGGAGAAGCTGTATTATATAGCAGGAGTACAGTGCAGAGTTTTGCTGACAGTGACCACCAGTATACGTTGTCTGCCTGAAAAACACTCCATATCTGTGCTCAGTGTGCTGCTTTATTGTGGGGACTGGGGACCACCAGTATAATATTATATAGGAGGAGTACAGTGCAGAGTTTTGCTGACCAGTGACCACCAGTATACGTTGTCTGCCTGAAAAACACTCCATATCTGTGCTGCATTGTAGACAGTATATAGTAGGAGTACAGTGCATAATTTTGCTGACCACCAGTATATAATATATAGGAGTACGGTACAGAAGGCCACTGCTGTACCTACCTCTGTGTCGTCAAGTATACTATCCATCCATACCTGTGGTGCATTTTAGTTTTGCACAGTTTGCTGACCACCAGTATATAATATATAGCATTACGGTACAGTAGGCCACTGCTGTACCTACCTCTGTGTCGTCAAGTATACTATCCATCCATACCTGTGGTGCATTTCATTTTTGCACAGTTTGCTGACCACCAGTATATCATATATAGCAGTACGGTACAGTAGGCCACTGCTGTACCTACCTCTGTGTCGTCAAGTATACTATCCATCCATACCTGTGGTGCATTTCAGTTTTGCACAGTTTGCTGACCACTAGTATATAATATATATACCAGTACGGTACAGTGGGCCACTGCTGTACCTACCTCTGTGTCGTCAAGTATTCTATCCATCCATACCTGTGGTGCATTTCAGTTTTGCACAGTTTGCTGACCACCAGTATATAATATATAGCATTACGGTACAGTAGGCCACTGCTGTACATACCTCTGTGTCGTCAAGTATACTATCCATCCATACCTGTGGTGCATTTCAGTTTTGCACAGTTTGCTGACCACCAGTATATAATATATAGCAGTACGGTACAGTAGGCCACTGCTGTACCTACCTGTGTCATCAAGTATACTATCCATCCATACCTGTGGTGCATTTCAGTTTTGCACACTTTGCTGACCACCAGTATATAATATATAGTAGTACAATACAGTAGGCCACTGATCTACCTACCTCTGTGTCGTCAAGTATACTTTCCATCCATACCTGTGGTGCATTTCGGTTGTGCGCAGTATATATAGTAGTAGGCCATTGCTATTGATACTGGCATATAATTCCACACATTAAAAAATGGAGAACAAAAATGTGGAGGTTAAAATAGGGAAAGATCAAGATCCACTTCCACCTCGTGCTGAAGCTGCTGCCACTAGTCATGGCCGAGACAATGAAATGCCATCAAAGTCGTCTGCCAAGGCCGATGCCCAATGTCATAGTAGAGAGCATGTAAAATCCAAGAAACAAAAGTTCAGTAAAATGACCCAAAAATCTAAATTGAAAGCGTCTGATGAGAAGCGTAAACTTGCCAATATGCCATTTACGACACGGAGTGGCAAGGAATGGCTGAGGCGCTGGCCTATGTTCATGGCTAGTGGTTCAGATTCACATGAGGATGGAAGCACTCATCCTCTCGCTAGAAAAATGAAAAGACTTAAGCTGGCAAAAGCACAGGAAAGAACTGTGCGTTCTTCTAAATCCCAAATCCCCAAGGAGAGTCCAATTGTGTCGGTTGCGATGCCTGACCTTCCCAACACTGGACGGGAAGAGCTTGCACCTTCCACCATTTGCACGCACCCTGCAAGTGCTGGAAGGAGCACCCGCAGTCCAGTTCCTGATAGTCAAATTGAAGATGTCACTGTTGAAGTACACCAGGATGAGGATATGGGTGTTGCTGGCGCTGGGGAGGAAATTGACAAGGAGGATTCTGATGGTGAGGTGGTTTGTTTAAGTCAGGCACCCGGGGAGACACCTGTTGTCCGTGGGACGAATATGGCCATTGACATGCCTGGTCAAAATACAAAAAAAATCAGCTCTTCAGTGTGGAATTATTTCAACACAAATGCGGACAACAGGTGTCAAGCCGTGTGTTGCCTTTGTCAAGCTGTAATAAGTAGGGGTAAGGACGTTAACCACCTAGGAACATCCTCCCTTATACGTCACCTGGACCGCATTCATCAGAAGTCAGTGACAAGTTCAAAAACTTTGGGTGACAGTGGAAGGAGTCCACTGACAACTAAATCCCTTCCTCTTGTAACCAAGCTCCTGCAAACCACACCACCAACTCCCTCAGTGTCAATTTCCTCCTTACCCAGGAAAGCAAATAGTCCTGCAGGCCATGTCACTGGCAAGTCTGACGAGTCCTCTCCTGCCTGGGATTCCTCCGATGCATCCTTGAGTGTAACGCCTACTGCTGCTGGCGCTGCTTTTGTTGCTGCTGGGAGTCGATCGTCATCCCAGAGGGGAAGTCGGAAGACCACTTGTACTACTTCCAGTAAGCAATTGACTGTCCAACAGTCCTTTGCGAGGAAGATGAAATATCACAGCAGTCATCCTGCTGCAAAGCAGATAACTCAGGCCTTGGCAGCCTGGGTGGTGAGAAACGTGGTTCCGGTATCCACCGTTAATTCAGAGGCAACTAGAGACTTGATTGAGGTACTGTGTCCCCGGTACCAAATACCATCTAGGTTCCATTTCTCTAGGCAGGCGATACCGAAAATGTACACAGACGTCAGAAAAAGAGTCACCAGTGTCCTAAAAAATGCAGTTGTACCCAATGTCCACTTAACCACGGACATGTGGACAAGTGGAGCAGGGCAGACTCAGGACTATATGACTGTGACAGCCCACTGGGTAGATGTATTGCCTCCCGCAGCAAGAACAGCAGCGGCGGCACCAGTAGCAGCATCTCGCAAATGCCGACTCGTTCCTAGGCAGGCTACGGTTTGTATCACCACTTTCCAGAAGAGGCACACAGCTGACAACCTCTTACGGAAACTGAGGAAGATCATCGCAGAATGGCTTACCCCAATTGGACTCTCCTGGGGATTTGTGACATCGGACAACGCCACCAATATTGTGTGTGCATTACATCTGGGCAAATTCCAGCACGTCCCATGTTTTGCACATACATTGAATTTGGTGGTGCAGAATTATTTAAAATATGACAGGGGCGTGCAAGAGATGCTGTCAGTGGCCAGAAGAATTGCGGGCCAGTTTCAGGCATTCAGCCACCGCGTGCCGAAGACTGGAGCACCACCAAACATTCCTGAACCTGCCCTGCCATCATCTGAAGCAAGAGGTGGTAACGAGGTGGAATTCAACCCTCTATATGCTTCAGAGGATGGAGGAGCAGCAAAAGGCCATTCAAGCCTATACATCTGCCAACGATATAGGCAAAGGAGGGGGAATGCACCTGACTCAAGCGCAGTGGAGAATGATTTCAACATTGTGCAAGGTTCTGCAACCCTTTGAACTTGCCACACGTGAAGTCAGTTCAGACACTGCCAGCCTGAGTCAGGTCATTCCCCTCATCAGGCTTTTGCAGAAGAAGCTGGAGACATTGAAGGAGGAGCTAAAACAGAGCGATTCCGCTAGGCATGTGGGACTTGTGGATGGAGCCCTTAATTCGCTTAACCAGGATTCACGGGTGGTCAATCTGTTGAAATCAGAGCACTACATTTTGGCCACCGTGCTCGATCCTAGATTTAAAACCTACGTTGTATCTCTCTTTCCGGCAGACACAAGTCTGCAGAGGTTCAAAGACCTGCTGGTGAGAAAATTGTAAAGTCAAGCGGAACGTGACCCGTCAACATCTTCTCCTTCACATTCTCCCGCAACTGGGGGTGCGAGGAAAAGGCTAAGAATTCCGAGCCCACCCGCTGGCGGTGATGCAGGGCAGTCTGGAGCGAGTGCTGACATCTGGTCCGGACTGAAGGACCTGCCAACGATTACTGACATGTCGTCTACTGTCACTGCATATGATTCTCTCACCATTGAAAGAATGGTGGAGGATTATATGAGTGACCGCATCCAAGTAGGCACGTCAGACAGTCCGTACGAATACTGGCAGGAAAAAGAGGCAATTTGGAGGCCCTTGCACAAACTGGCTTTATTCTACCTAAGTTGCCCTCCCTCCAGTGTGTACTCCGAAAGAGTGTTTAGTGCAGCCGCTCAACTTGTCAGCAATCGGCGTACAAGGTTACTTCCAGAAAATGTGGAGAAGATGATGTTCATCAAAATGAATTATAATCAATTCCACCGTGGAGACATTCACCAGCAGCAATTGCCTTCAGAAAGTACAGAGGGACCTAAGATAGTGGATTCCAGTGGGGACGAATTAATAATCTGTGAGGAGGGGGATGTACACAGTGAAAGGGGTGAGGAATCGGAGGATGATGATGAGTTGGACATCTTGCCTCTGTAGAGCCAGTTTGTGCAAGGCGAGATTGATTGCTTCTTTTTTTGGTGGGGGCCCAAACCAACCAGTCATTTCAGTCACAGTCGTGTGGCAGACCCTGTCGCTGAAATGATGGGTTCGTTAAAGTGTGCATGTCCTGTTTATATAACATAAGGGTGGGTGGGAGGGCCCAAGGACAATTCCATCTTACACCTCTTTTTTCTTTCATTTTTCTTTGCATCATGTGCTGTTTGGGGACTATTTTTTTGAAGTGCCATCCTGCCTGACACTGCAATGCCACTCCTAGATGGGCCAGGTGTTTGTGTCGGCCACTTGTGTCGCTTAGCTTAGTCACACAGAGACCTTGGTGCGCTTCTTTTTTTCTTTGCATCATGTGCTGTTTGGGGACAATTTTTGTGAAGTGCCATCCTGCCTGACACTGCAGTGCCACTCCTAGATGGGCCAGGTGTTTGTGTCGGCCACTTGGGTCGCTTAGCTTAGTCACACAGCGACCTTGGTGCGCCTCTGTTTTTCTTTGCATCATGTGCTGTTTGGGGACAATTTTTTGAAGTGCCATCCTGCCTGACACTGCAGTGCCACTCCTAGATGGGCCAGGTGTTTGTGTCGGCAACTTGGGTCGCTTAGCTTAGTCACACAGCGACCTTGGTGCGCCTCTTTTTTTCTTTGCATCATGTGCTGTTTGGGGACAATTTTTTTTGAAGTGCCATCCTGCCTGACACTGCAGTGCCACTCCTAGATGGGCCAGGTGTTTGTGTCGGCCACTTGGGTCGCTTATCTTAGCCATCCAGTGACCTTGGTGCAAATTTTAGGACTAAAAATAATATTGTGAGGTGTGAGGTGTTCAGAATAGACTGAAAATGAGTGTAAATTATGGTTATTGAGGTTAATAATACTATGGGATCAAAATGACCCCCAAATTCTATGATTTAAGCTGTTTTTGAGGGTTTTTTGTAAAAAAAAAAACAATTTCAAAACACACCCGAATCCGACAAAAAATTTTCAGGGAGGTTTTGCCAAAATGCGTCCGAATCCAAAACACGGCCGCGGAACCGAATCCAAAACCAAAACACATAACCCGAAAAATGTCCGGTGCACATCACTAGTTTCAACAGGGCCCCCTGCACAAGGGCCCCCTCCTCTGTACGGTGCAGTAGACTCCTGCATTGCATTTACTTTTTTGGTGTTGTTTTCTCCACATACTTCGGGCAAGGTGCCTCACTCTGCTGCCGATGCGCTCGCCACTTGTGCCGCTTAGCTTAGTCACACAGCGACCTTGGTGCGCCTCTTTTTTACTTTGCATCATGTGCTGTTTGGGGACTATTTTTTTGAAGTGCCATCCTGCCTGACACTGCAGTGCCACTCCTAGATGGGCCAGGTGCTTGTGTCGGCCACTTGTGTCGCTTAGCTTAGTCACACAGCGACCTTGATGCGCCTCTTTTTTTCTTTGCATCATGTGCTGTTTGGGGACTATTTTTTTGAAGTGCCATCCTGCCTGACACTGCAGTGCCACTCCTAGATGGGCCAGGTGTTTGTGTCGGCCACTTGGGTCGCTTAGCTTAGTCACACAGCGACCTTGGTGCGCCTCTTTTTTTCTTTGCATCATGCGCTGTTTGGGGACAATTTTTTTGAAGTGCCATCCTGCCTGACACTGCAGTGCCACTCCTAGATGGGCCAGGTGTTTGTGTCGGCCACTTGGGTCGCTTATCTTAGCCATCCAGTGACCTTGGTGCAAATTTTAGGACTAAAAATAATATTGTGAGGTGTGAGGTGTTCAGAATAGACTGAAAATGAGTGTAAATTATGGTTATTGAGGTTAATAATACTATGGGATCAAAATGACCCCCAAATTCTATGATTTAAGCTGTTTTTGAGGGTTTTTTGTAAAAAAAAAACCGAATCCAAAACACACCCGAATCCGACAAAAAAATTTCAGGGAGGTTTTGCCAAAATGCGTCCGAATCCAAAACACGGCCGCGGAACCGAATCCAAAACCAAAACACATAACCCGAAAAATGTCCGGTGCACATCACTAGTTTCAACAGGGCCCCCTGCACAAGGGCCCCCTCCTCTGTACGGTGCAGTAGACTCCTGCATTGCATTTACTTTTTTGGTGTTGTTTTCTCCACATACTTCGGGCAAGGTGCCTCACTCTGCTGCCGATGCGCTCGCCGCTTGTGCCGCTTAGCTTAGTCACACAGCGACCTTGGTGCGCCTCTTTTTTACTTTGCATCATGTGCTGTTTGGGGACTATTTTTTTGAAGTGCCATCCTGCCTGGCACTGCAGTGCCACTCCTAGATAGGCCAGGTGCTTGTGTCGGCCACTTGTGTCGCTTAGCTTAGCCACACAGCGACCTTGGTGCGCCTCTTTTTTTCTGTGCATCATGTGCTGTTTGGGGACTATTTTTTTGAAGTGCCATCCTGCCTGACACTGCAGTGCCACTCCTAGATGGGCCAGGTGTTTGTGTCGGCCACTTGGGTCGCTTAGCTTAGTCACACAGCGACCTTGGTGCGCCTCTGTTTTTCTTTGCATCATGTGCTGTTTGGGGACAATTTTTTTGAAGTGCCATCCTGCCTGACACTGCAGTGCCACTCCTAGATGCATGGCCGGATTAACAATGGGGCGGATGGAGCTGCAGCTCCAGGCCCCCCATTGAAAATAGGCCCACAGGAGTGACAGCAGTGACAGGAAAAATCTCTTTCCTGTCACAGACTGCCAGCGGCCTCCTCTCTCCCGTACGTCTCCTCCTCCGGCTCCAGCAGGCAGTGTGAGATCCGTGCAGGCAGTGTGAGATCCGTGCAGGCAGTGTGGTAGCCGCCCCTCCCCTCCAGGAGTCTCCTTCACTCAGGGCCCTGAGCCTGTCACTCACAGTCCCAAGCTCCGCCCCCAGGCTGTACGGGGAGCTGCTGCTGATGCAGGAAGCCTGGTAAGTTCAATGGCTTCTTGTTTAGTGGAATCAATAGTGTTTGTGTGTCTACTGTATGTGTGGTGTGTATACTGTGTGTGTATGTGTACTGTACAGTATGTGTATACTGTACATGTGTACTGTGTGTGTGTACTGTGTATGTATACAGTATGTGTGTGTACTGTATGTGTGCTGAATGTGTGTATACTATATGTGTGTATAGTGTGTACTGTGTGCTTGTATATGTGGGGATGGTGGGTGTGTACTTTATGTGTGTGTAGTGTGCACTTGTGAGTGTACTGGTGGTGGTGTGTGTGTATGTATGTATATACACACACACACACACACACACACACTGTTCCCCCGTTGCTAGGGGAAACAAACAGCGGCACTCCAGAGGTTTGATTAAAAAAGTCAAAACTGTATTTAAATAATTTGCAAAAAATGCACCACCGACGTTTCAGGGCTCATACGCCCCTTCTTCAAGGTGACATACAGCAAGACTATAGTGAGAAGCTTATCTTAAGTAGGCAGGGATTACCGCCACCAGTGCACGGTGAGTCGAGCGCCGCGTCTCCGTCCGCCGTCTATGACATGATCACCTCCACGCCGCCCAAAGTGTGTATTTACTTTTTATACCACAGTGGGAGTCTCAACACTGGCCTAATACACACTTTCTGGATTTCAAGCACTCTGTGGGAGACGGAGTAGTCAGACCGCGGTGTCCCTGGCTGTACCCTGTCGCTAGACAACTGACGGCGTGGAGGTTATCACGTCATAGCCGGCGGACGGAGACGCGGCGCTCGACTCACCGTGCACTGGTGGCGGGAATTACTGCCTACTTAAGGTAAGCTTCTCAATATAGTCTTGCTGTATGTCACCTTGAAGAAGGGGCGTCTGTGCCCTGAAATGTCGGTGGTGCATTTTTTACAAATGATTTAAATACAGTTTTGACTTTTTTTATTAAGCCTCTGGAGTGCCGCTGTTTGTTTTCCCTAGCAACGGGGGAACAGTGTTAGTGTATACCATTCATACTGAGGGCACCGGAGCAGAGATATATATATATATATATATATCTACCAGTCAGGTGGCACTCCAGGAATCCAAGATAATACAGGGTAAATGCCGGTGCCTTCCCTATAGGAGAGGAATCAACCTCCCTCAAATATGTAGCGTCTGTGCGGGCGGCACTCACGGCGGTTAAATCAAAACACGAACTCCAAGGATACTGTCAACGTTTCAATGTAACTTATTACATTTTCTTCAGGACAAATAAAACATACAAACATACATACCTTTATAGCCTCCTCTGATCGTACATGAGGCCGTCCGCCAGCCGCGTCCGCCCGTCATCTCCCGCCCAGCTCAGTGACGTCATCCGCAGGCGCCGGCGTCCGGCGTCATGACAACCTGAACGAAGCACACCAGAAAAAACAGAAAAATTTAAAACGTGCTACCACATCTAAAGTGCAAATAGTGAATAAACATACATTACAATCCTGTAAAGAGAGTAAAGGCCGTTATGCATGAACATTAGATTTAAAAACACATATTAGTGTGATGCAAAAATATTTAAGATGTTCTAATAAAGGGACAAAAATCTCATCACATCAAATTATCTTAAATGCATAAGAATAACGGCTCAGCCGGACAGTATCCAGTGAAACATGGCTTGCATAACCAAATAGCTTTACTATGTTACAATGGTTCAAATAAACACCGCAGGCTAGCGATGAATATTAAAAAAGATTTTTTGTAGAGACTATGTAAACTCCACACCAAAACACAATTATATTCAATAAATGTAAATTAAATAGGTGCATCTCATTCTACCTATGGATACAAGTAGTGCAATGTAAAGGACAAGGTGGGGAGAACATATAGACTCCACACCAATGTGCAAATTAGCAACAGATTTCTAAAAAGGTTAAATAGAAACTAGTGGCCTCAGATAAAGCAATTAAGGCCCTGATGTTCATTCAGTCCTCTAGGGGACATTGTGTCAAGCAGATGGATCCATTTAGCTTCCCTTTTGAGCAATAAAAGACCCCTGTCACCCCCCCGTTTAAGTGGGGGAATATGATCAATAATGCGATATCTTAATTGCGCCAAAGAGTGGCGAGCTGTTACAAAGTGCCTAGATATAGGTTGGTCACTTTTACCAGAGTTGAGTGCTGCTCTTATAACGGATCTATGTGCCGCCATACGTTCTTTAAAGGCGCATTCCGTTTTGCCCACATAGTGTAGGCCGCAAGGGCAACTCAGCAGATACACCACAAATTTGGTGGTACAGGTCACCCGGTGTAGAATTTTAAACTTCTTTCCAGTATAGGGGTGGCAGAAGCTATCTCCAGCAATCATATGGCTACAAGTCGTGCAGCCCAAGCACCTGAAACAGCCCAAGCGTGTCGGGTTAAGAAAACCCAATGATTTGGCCTCATGAGTTGGTGGAAACTGAATATCTGTTTTTACTACGTAGTCTCTCACGTTCTTGCCTCTTTTATACGCTGGCATAATTTTGGTATGAGCTAGGCTTTTCAGGTGTTTATCGGACTGCACCACCGGCCATAGGGACTTAGTTAATCTATTGATCTGATTGCTGGAACTATGGAATTTATTGGTCCAAATCAAGCGATCTTGTGGTGGTTTAACCACAGAAGTAAGTGCAACAATTCTAGGAATACTCAGTACTTTAAACTTGGTGGCCAATAGGTCATCAAGTAGGTAACCCCTCTGTAGGAATTTTGTGACCATGGAATCTAATGCTGATTCTACCGCACTCTCATCACTTACAATCCTACGTACCCGCAGCATCTGGGAGTACGGGAGACCTCTTTTAAGCGGGACTGGGTGATGACTAGAGGCTAACAGCATGTTATTCCTATCTGTGGGCTTAACAAAAAGTTTGGTATTGATTTTACCATCAACAAGTTGGATACATACATCCAAGAAGTTGATGCTCCTGTGATCAAAACTAAAGGTTAGCTTGACAGGTGAGTCTGACTCATTATGTCCAATAAGGAGGGACTCCAAAATTTGCTGAGACCCATCCCACAGCAACAATAGATCATCGATATAGCGTACATATAAGATGATCTGAGTGTTAAATTCTGGGCGATTTAAAAGCAGTGATTCCTCCACCGCAAACATGTAACTGTTTGCAAATGAAGGCGCCACATTGCTGCCCATAGCGCACCCCTGCAATTGCAGGTAGTACGCGTTGTTAAATATGAAATAGTTGCGTTGTAGGGTGAGTTCAAGCAAACGAAGGAAAAGGTCTATCTCAGGACCTTTGTACAATGGATTCCCTTCAATAAGAGACCTCACAGCCCGGATGCCTTCCTGGTGGGGGATACATGTGTATAGGCTATTAACATCGATAGTTGCCAGTATACACTCTGGCGGAATCTGTTGGAGCTCTCCCAACCGTTTTAACAACATATTTGTGTCTTTAAGATAAGATGCCTTAGCCTGCACACATGGTTTTTAAGTACACCTGCACCGTGGTGGTTGTCATGTACCTGTATTGAGAGTTGCTCAGGACAGTAATCTCTGTGTGGCAGCTCATCTAGCATGATGACTTCTCAGGTGGATACAGACTTGGATGCAGTATTAGCTGTGATTGATCTCACACAAGGAGATACATTCAGCTATTCAGATGTGGATGCAGCTAACATCCGATTCAAAGACCAACTAAGCACTACCAGTGGTGAGGTGGATAATGTGCACTTGTTCAGAGATTTACTGAGGCTGAAAAAACGCGAACAGGACTTCTATTACCACGGGGTAACATTATCAGATTACCACCGTGAAGGAAAGATCCCCCGTGGTTTCAGAATTAAGAATGTCCCAACTATTGGTCGCTTTAATGTGCCATTTTGTAAAAAATGGATTTCAATATTGAACAAGTGCTCATTTGACTTGATCTTGTTAGTGATTGAGGAAGTCACTCGTGAGCTGACTGATATTAGAGCTCAGATAGAGACTTTTGAAACATCTTATAAAACGACACTCAGCGAGGATCAAACTAATGATTGGTTGGGTAACCTGTCCACACAGATGGACAAGTACAAAAAAGAATTAATCCAATATAAACGGAACAAGTTGGAGAAGGTGAATATGGATTATACACGGAAACAAGTATATCCGTGGATCACCGGTACTACCAATTCTGGCAGATTTACTAGGAGACGCTACCCCCATCGGAACAATCAGGTTCCCCTGGATACAGATACCTCCACAGATGGGAATGCCTCGGCAAGTGAGGTGGAATCTCAGGACACTATCTCCGGTCGTCCCCCTTTAGGGGTTCGTACAAGGGCACAAATCACAGACCGCGGAGGCAACGTACGAGGAGGGGGGGCCAGAATAAGAGGTCGAGGTCCGGGACGTCCCCGATACAAACGGAACAAATAATTTTCAATCTCTCCGACAGAATTCTTTCTCCTATGGAAAATCAAGTCCTTTCCAAGGGATTGAACTTTGTCCCAACCAATAACTTTGACCCCTTTGAGTGGAAGATCGAACAGTTCAAGTTGGAGAGGCAATTGCGCCTTAAGGAATATTTTAATGATAAACCTGTTTTATCAGATCCAGTTAGTGAACTTCCGTCTTCACTACGGACCAATTCGAGATTTGACCCTGTGTCTCATAATCAATCAATTAAAGTTTTTTGTCGTACCTTAAACAGCTCTGTACAACATGCGATTTCTACATCTAAATTAGGTCACTCGAATTTGTGCCGTGAGGAGTGGGAGGCACTGCAGTCACTCAGTAAATATGATGATGTGGTCATTCGCCCCGCCGATAAGGGTGGGGCCATAGTAATTCAAAACATTTCAGATTATGTTTTAGAATTGGACCGCCAACTGAGTGACACCAGTGTCTACCGTAAACTCCTTCTTGATCCCACCTTTCAATTCAAACAGGAACTAGACAAGATCCTCAGTGAGGCAGTGTCAAGTGAATTGATCTCACAAGGTACATGTGATGCTTTGACTACTAAATTTCCGGTAACCCCAATACTTTATTCGTTACCGAAAATCCATAAGGATGCCCAGCGTCCTCCCGCTAGGCCCATTATATCTGCCAGGGGATCGTTATATCAAAGAATTTCCATGTACTTGGATTTCTATCTACAACCATGTGTGCAGGCTAAGGCATCTTATCTTAAAGACACAAATATGTTGTTAAAACGGTTGGGAGAGCTCCAACAGATTCCGCCAGAGTGTATACTGGCAACTATCGATGTTAATAGCCTATACACATGTATCCCCCACCAGGAAGGCATCCGGGCTGTGAGGTCTCTTATTGAAGGGAATCCATTGTACAAAGGTCCTGAGATAGACCTTTTCCTTCGTTTGCTTGAACTCACCCTACAACGCAACTATTTCATATTTAACAACGCGTACTACCTGCAATTGCAGGGGTGCGCTATGGGCAGCAATGTGGCGCCTTCATTTGCAAACAGTTACATGTTTGCGGTGGAGGAATCACTGCTTTTAAATCGCCCAGAATTTAACACTCAGATCATCTTATATGTACGCTATATCGATGATCTATTGTTGCTGTGGGATGGGTCTCAGCAAATTTTGGAGTCCCTCCTTATTGGACATAATGAGTCAGACTCACCTGTCAAGCTAACCTTTAGTTTTGATCACAGGAGCATCAACTTCTTGGATGTATGTATCCAACTTGTTGATGGTAAAATCAATACCAAACTTTTTGTTAAGCCCACAGATAGGAATAACATGCTGTTAGCCTCTAGTCATCACCCAGTCCCGCTTAAAAGAGGTCTCCCGTACTCCCAGATGCTGCGGGTACGTAGGATTGTAAGTGATGAGAGTGCGGTAGAATCAGCATTAGATTCCATGGTCACAAAATTCCTACAGAGGGGTTACCTACTTGATGACCTATTGGCCACCAAGTTTAAAGTACTGAGTATTCCTAGAATTGTTGCACTTACTTCTGTGGTTAAACCACCACAAGATCGCTTGATTTGGACCAATAAATTCCATAGTTCCAGCAATCAGATCAATAGATTAACTAAGTCCCTATGGCCGGTGGTGCAGTCCGATAAACACCTGAAAAGCCTAGCTCATACCAAAATTATGCCAGCGTATAAAAGAGGCAAGAACGTGAGAGACTACGTAGTAAAAACAGATATTCAGTTTCCACCAACTCATGAGGCCAAATCATTGGGTTTTCTTAACCCGACACGCTTGGGCTGTTTCAGGTGCTTGGGCTGCACGACTTGTAGCCATATGATTGCTGGAGATAGCTTCTGCCACCCCTATACTGGAAAGAAGTTTAAAATTCTACACCGGGTGACCTGTACCACCAAATTTGTGGTGTATCTGCTGAGTTGCCCTTGCGGCCTACACTATGTGGGCAAAACGGAATGCGCCTTTAAAGAACGTATGGCGGCACATAGATCCGTTATAAGAGCAGCACTCAACTCTGGTAAAAGTGACCAACCTATATCTAGGCACTTTGTAACAGCTCGCCACTCTTTGGCGCAATTAAGATATCGCATTATTGATCATATTCCCCCACTTAAACGGGGGGGTGACAGGGGTCTTTTATTGCTCAAAAGGGAAGCTAAATGGATCCATCTGCTTGACACAATGTCCCCTAGAGGACTGAATGAACATCAGGGCCTTAATTGCTTTATCTGAGGCCACTAGTTTCTATTTAACCTTTTTAGAAATCTGTTGCTAATTTGCACATTGGTGTGGAGTCTATATGTTCTCCCCACCTTGTCCTTTACATTGCACTACTTGTATCCATAGGTAGAATGAGATGCACCTATTTAATTTACATTTATTGAATATAATTGTGTTTTGGTGTGGAGTTTACATAGTCTCTACAAAAAATCTTTTTTAATATTCATCGCTAGCCTGCGGTGTTTATTTGAACCATTGTAACATAGTAAAGCTATTTGGTTATGCAAGCCATGTTTCACTGGATACTGTCCGGCTGAGCCGTTATTCTTATGCATTTAAGATAATTTGATGTGATGAGATTTTTGTCCCTTTATTAGAACATCTTAAATATTTTTGCATCACACTAATATGTGTTTTTAAATCTAATGTTCATGCATAACGGCCTTTACTCTCTTTACAGGATTGTAATGTATGTTTATTCACTATTTGCACTTTAGATGTGGTAGCACGTTTTAAATTTTTCTGTTTTTTCTGGTGTGCTTCGTTCAGGTTGTCATGACGCCGGACGCCGGCGCCTGCGGATGACGTCACTGAGCTGGGCGGGAGATGACGGGCAGACGCGGCTGGCGGACGGCCTCATGTACGATCAGAGGAGGCTATAAAGGTATGTATGTTTGTATGTTTTATTTGTCCTGAAGAAAATGTAATAAGTTACATTGAAACGTTGACAGTATCCTTGGAGTTCGTGTTTTGATTTAACCGCCGTGAGTGCCGCCCGCACAGACGCTATATATATATATATATATATATATATATATATATATAGTCCATGTAAATGAACTAGCACTCTTTGCTGGAATCCTTATACACAGGGTGCCATCAGTGAGCAGTTAATGTGTCGAATAAACAGCGGCACTCCAAGTAGATGTAGAAAATCTTTAGTGAAAAAGTAGCATTGCATCTCAGTCATGTGGCTTACGTTTCGGTGCCACTCAAGCACCTTTCTCAAAGCAGACAAAAGATGTCTGTTCTGGAGTGGGGCTGTCGCTTCCCTCCTCACGATGTATAAGAACCAGGCGGCACTCAGTGGACTTGGTGAAAAAATAGTGCTGTAGTGTGACAAAAATGCAATTAGGGCCAACGTTTCAGTGCCGCGCAGGGCGCTTTTTTCAAGGCTCTATGCTATAGAACAAACAGCATAGAGCCTTGAAAAAAGCACCCTGCTTGGACCCCGCATGCTCCCGTCCGGCGTGGAGTGTTGTCATGACAACACGCGCACTGGGGGGAGGGACGTCATCGGCCGGGAACTCAGGAAGCGGTCCCCGAAGTCTCCTGGAGCGGATGCCGCAGGGAGGATGCCTTTTCACTGGCGGGCTTCTCACCTTTATAGGTAGGCACCTTTTTCTTAATTTTGTTCACATCACGCCCATTTACGCAGACCACTCCCCCACACCGCTGGTCATGCACCCACATCATTAATCACACCCCCAGCAGCAGCGCATAATAGGCCCTTTTGAAATTTCAGCTCCAGGCCCATTTGGACCTTAATCTGGCACTGCCTAGATGGGCCAGGTGTTTGTGTCGGCCACTTGGGTCGCTTAGCTTAGTCACACAGCGACCTTGGTGCGCCTCTTTTTTTCTTTGCATCATGTGCTGTTTGGGGACAATTTTTTTAAAGTGCCATCCTGCCTGACACTGCAGTGCCACTCCTAGATGGGCCAGGTGTTTGTGTCGGCCACTTGGGTCGCTTATCTTAGTCACACAGCGACCTTGGTGTGCCTCTTTTTTTCTTTGCATCATGCGCTATTTGGGGACAATTTTTTTGAAGTGCCATCCTGCCTGACATTGCAGTGCCACTCCTAGATGGGCCAGGTGTTTGTGTCGGCCACTTGGGTCGCTTATCTTAGCCATCCAGTGACCTTGGTGCAAATTTTAGGACTAAAAATAATATTGTGAGGTGTGAGGTGTTCAGAATAGACTGAAAATGAGTGTAAATTATGGTTTTTGAGGTTAATAATACTATGGGATCAAAGTGACCCCCAAATTCTATGATTTAAGCTGTTTTTGAGGGTTTTTTGTAAAAAAAAACCGAATCCAAAACACACCCGAATCCGACAAAAATTTTTCAGGGAGGTTTTGACAAAATGCGTCCGAATCCAAAACACGGCCGCGGAACCGAATCCAAAACCAAAACACAAAACCCGAAAAATGTCCGGTGCACATCACTAGTTTCAACAGGGCCCCCTGCACAAGGGCCCCCTCCTCTGTACGGTGCAGTAGACTCCTGCATTGCATTTACTTTTTTGGTGTTGTTTTCTCCACATACTTCGGGCAAGGTGCCTCACTCTGCTGCCGATGCGCTCGCCACTTGTGCCGCTTAGCTTAGTCACACAGCGACCTTGGTGCGCCTCTTTTTTACTTTGCATCATGTGCTGTTTGGGGACTATTTTTTTGAAGTGCCATCCTGCCTGACACTGCAGTGCCACTCCTAGATGGGCCAGGTGCTTGTGTCGGCCACTTGTGTCGCTTAGCTTAGTCACACAGCGACCTTGGTGCGCTTCTTTTTTTCTTTGCATCATGTGCTGTTTGGGGACTATTTTTTTGAAGTGCCATCCTGCCTGACACTGCAGTGCCACTCCTAGATGGGCCAGGTGTTTGTGTCGGCCACTTGGGTCGCTTAGCTTAGTCACACAGCGACCTTGGTGCGCCTCGGTTTTTCTTTGCATCATGTGCTGTTTGGGGACAATTTTTTTGAAGTTCCATCCTGCCTGACACTGCAGTGCCACTCCTAGATGGGCCAGGTGTTTGTGTCGGCCACTTGGGTCGCTTAGCTTAGTCACACAGCGACCTTGGTGCGCCTCTTTTTTTCTTTGCATCATGTGCTGTTTGGGGACAATTTTTTTGAAGTGCCATCCTGCCTGACACTGCAGTGCCACTCCTAGATGGGCCAGGTGTTTGTGTCGGCCACTTGGGTCGCTTATCTTAGCCATCCAGTGACCTTGGTGCAAATTTTAGGACTAAAAATAATATTGTGAGGTGTGAGGTGTTCAGAATAGACTGAAAATGAGTGTAAATTATGGTTATTGAGGTTAATAATACTATGGGATCAAAATGACCCCCAAATTCTATGATTTAAGCTGTTTTTGAGGGTTTTTTGTAAAAAAAAAACCGAATCCAAAACACACCCGAATCCGACAAAAAATTTTCAGGGAGGTTTTGCCAAAATGCGTCCGAATCCAAAACACGGCCGCGGAACCGAATCCAAAACCAAAACACATAACCCGAAAAATGTCCGGTGCACATCACTAGTTTCAACAGGGCCCCCTGCACAAGGGCCCCCTCCTCTGTACGGTGCAGTAGACTCCTGCATTGCATTTACTTTTTTGGTGTTGTTTTCTCCACATACTTCGGGCAAGGTGCCTCACTCTGCTGCCGATGCGCTCGCCACTTGTGCCGCTTAGCTTAGTCACACAGCGACCTTGGTGCGCCTCTTTTTTACTTTGCATCATGTGCTGTTTGGGGACTATTTTTTTGAAGTGCCATCCTGCCTGACACTGCAGTGCGACTCCTAGATGGGCCAGGTGCTTGTGTCGGCCACTTGTGTCGCTTAGCTTAGTCGCACAGCGACCTTGGTGCGCCTCTTTTTTTCTTTGCATCATGTGCTGTTTGGGGACTATTTTTTTGAAGTGCCATCCTGCCTGACACTGCAGTGCCACTCCTAGATGGGCCAGGTGTTTGTGTCGGCCACTTGGGTCGCTTAGCTTAGTCACACAGCGACCTTGGTGCGCCTCTTTTTTTCTTTGCATCATGCGCTGTTTGGGGACAATTTTTTTGAAGTGCCATCCTGCCTGACACTGCAGTGCCACTCCTAGATGGGCCAGGTGTTTGTGTCGGCCACTTGGGTCGCTTATCTTAGCCATCCAGTGACCTTGGTGCAAATTTTAGGACTAAAAATAATATTGTGAGGTGTGAGGTGTTCAGAATAGACTGAAAATGAGTGTAAATTATGGTTATTGAGGTTAATAATACTATGGGATCAAAATGACCCCCAAATTCTATGATTTAAGCTGTTTTTGAGGGTTTTTTGTAAAAAAAAAAAAACGAATCCAAAACACACCCGAATCCGACAAAAAATTTTCAGGGAGGTTTTGCCAAAATGCGTCCGAATCCAAAACACGGCCGCGGAACCGAATCCAAAACCAAAACACAAAACCCGAAAAATGTCCGGTGCACATCACTAGTTTCAACAGGGCCCCCTGCACAAGGGCCCCCTCCTCTGTACGGTGCAGTAGACTCCTGCATTGCATTTACTTTTTTGGTGTTGTTTTCTACACATACTTCGGGCAAGGTGCCTCACTCTGCTGCCGATGCGCTCGGCACAGGTTACCATTTCCAATTGTAGGTCTCGTGGATCGTAAAGTATGAAAAAGTTCCAAAACCAGAAATTTTTTAAAAACTCATGTTGACATTTTTCCATGTCGACCTAATGACCATGTTGACCTAGTGCAAGTCGACCAATAGTGGTCGACGTAATGACTGTTGACCTAAGTATTGTCGATCTTTGTATTTTCATGGCACTTATCGCAGGTCTAAGGGGCATTTATTGCGGATTATGCTTCGGGTGCCTGAGTCATGCAAATCATAATCCCGATAAGTGCAAGCATCGGGGATAAGGCCAGACTTCTAGGGGCTACTTGAGTGGGATGCAGTTAATTTACCAACTGTCAGGATACCGGCGGTCAGGAGACCAACGCTGGAATCTCGACCACATTGATTTACACATCTTTCCTGATCCATGGATATCACCAAAACTTGGACTGT
This sequence comes from Pseudophryne corroboree, assembly GCF_028390025.1. Lineage (NCBI taxonomy): Eukaryota > Metazoa > Chordata > Amphibia > Anura > Myobatrachidae > Pseudophryne > Pseudophryne corroboree. The sequence continues at coordinate 381,823,690 of NC_086448.1, read as the reverse complement.
TAATGTGCCTTAAAGACCTTGGTTGGGAAACACTGAAGTAGGCCAACACGGGAAATATATTTCTTTGAAAACTATAATTCAATCTATTTTTGGCAAGAAAACATCCATAATATCTATGTCACATCCTTGAAATGTGACAAATACTTTTATAGTAAACCTTCTAGTAACCAAAAGTCTATTGTATAAACAAGGAATGAACACATTTCCTTCAGAACTTCCTTGTGAAATATGCTGGGAAACAATTTAAGAGACTGTACTTTTCCTATAAAGTTTCTCTTTCTAGTTTACAATGACTCTTCATATCCTTTTTAATAATATATTTTTTTAGATCCATGTGAATGTGTTCTACATTATGTCTATAGCTAGGCCAAAATGTGCACAAAGCAGATTTTTTAATTGAGTAAGGGGTAAAATTACTAAAGTGAGGTTTTATAAAAGCGGAGCTGTTGCCCATAGCAAGCAATTCAATTCTATCAATATTTTATTGAAATGTACAAAATATATGAGTTTGATTGGCTGCTGTGGGCAACACCTCCACTTTAGTAAATTAGCCCCTTAGTCTGTCGCCATCATTTTTGAAAGCTCTTGTGCAGATTTTAAAGCACCAATAATATTTTATACCAATAAAAATGTGACAATAAACAAAGAGCCTAATTCAGACCTGATCGCTGCTGAACGTTTTCGCACAGCAGCCGATCAGGTCTGAACTGCGTATGCGCCGGCGCCTCAGTGCACCGGCGGATGCCAGACAGCTGATGGCCATCTCAGCCCAGCGATCGCCTCTGCCTGTCCAGGAGTGGGCGGGCCGGTGGCATTTGCCCACCTTTTTGGACTGTGCGGGGGGTGGTCCGCGGCTGCTGTGTGACGTCACATGCAGCCGCTGCGACCCGGACAGCGACGGGTAGCCTCCTGCCAGCGCGCAGGATCTGCGCTGGTAGGGAGCTACTCGTCAAGTACAAAATCGGCGATGCTTTTGTACTTGTGAAGGGGGGGTGGGGGGTGGAAAGGTCAGACATGCGGGGTGGACTAGCCCTGTGCTGGGCGTCCCCCCGCATGTCTGAGTAACTGATCATAGCCATGCAAAATTTTGCACGGCTATGATCAGGTCTGAATTAGGCCCAAAGCTCATATGTCTTTAATGCCACATATAAAACTTTCCAAAATATTCTCGCACCCCGCCTCACTGTGTTATTTAACACTTCCGCAAAACAGGCTTTTGAAAGCAGAATTATGGTAAACTCCAAATGAGGGAACAATTTGACAAATTTTGCCCATTTTAGGCAATATACTTCAACAAAGACAACTAGTTTCTAACAATCAAGTTGGCTTTATGATGGGGATGTAGTCACATGATAACAGCAAATAAAGGGTCAGCCTTCTTCAGACTATTAACTCAAATAAGTTTAAAATTCTCTTGCTACCTTTGAACATTATTGTTTCTGGAGGCAGTCAATTTACCGCCAGATTGGATCCCGGCAGTCAGGATACCGATGTCGGAATTCCGACACCAGCTGGAATACCGGCAGTCAGAGTCCCATCCGCCGGCTAGTTCCCCCACTCGGGTGGTGGTCCACACCACCACCCAAGGGGGAATAGAACCCTGTGGCGACCTAAGGTCGCCACCGGGACCTAAGCGTGGCGAGTGCAGCGAGCCTTCAAGGGGACACACTGTGCTCGTTACCGGGATCCTGGCTGTCAGGATCCCGGCATCGGACTCCTGACTGCCAGGATCCCGACTGCCGGAATCTCATACTGATCCCATTGTTTCCAGTGCCAGAGACTATTTTAGTCCAGTTCATAAAGTAAATAGTGTCTGCAGTTTGTCTGGAGCAATAGAATTCCATGATTCGCACATTTAAGATGACCAGTGACAAATGGTTGCGACCTGATGCAAAACACTTCTTAGAAACAAAGTAGCAACATGAAAAATTAAACTCCTTGACCTTTGCTATTTCTAAATTGCAATATAGGTGTATGGGATCATGGACAAAAATTGCACTGAAAATGTTGTAAAGTGGCTATAACAGATGGTCAAAAGGTATCCACAACTGAACCCATCTGAACCTGGGATTTTCAGAGTATTCAATGATTTGGTCACTGTCCTCCGTTTGACTAGGGAAGTTAATGAGTCCACACTTAATGGAGAAGTACTTGGTAACTGCGTTTTGCTCATTAGTGTTCCCTTGACTGTATGTACACCCATACTATCCATCCAATCATGTACCAATGACTTCAGCAACATGGAAGTATTAGTAAAAGCCACAGCATCAGCATACAATTTTGAGGTTGCCTTATGATGTTGGTACCAACATAACAGATGATTTGCCTAAATAAATGACTAATTTTGGTTATCTTTGTTGGTGTGGATATAGTATAACAAGTAGAGATGTGCACTTGAAATTTTTCGGGTTTTGTGTTTTGGTTTTGGGTTCGGTTCCGCGGCCGTGTTTTGGGTTCGACCGCATTTTGGCAAAACCTCACCGAATTTTTTTTGTCGGATTCGGGTGTGTTTTGGATTCGGGTGTTTTTTTCAAAAAACACTAAAAAACAGCTTAAATCATAGAATTTGGGGGTCATTTTGATCCCAAAGTATTATTAACCTCAAAAACCATAATTTCCACTCATTTTCAGTCTATTCTGAATACCTCACACCTCACAATATTATTTTTAGTCCTAAAATTTGCACAGAGGTCGCTGGATGACTAAGCTAAGCGACCCTAGTGGCCGACACAAACACCTGGCCCATCTAGGAGTGGCACTGCAGTGTCACGCAGGATGGCCCTTCCAAAAAACACTCCCCAAACAGCACATGACGCAAAGAAAAAAAGAGGCGCAATGAGGTAGCTGTGTGAGTAAGATAAGCGACCCTAGTGGCCGACACAAACACCTGGCCCATCTAGGAGTGGCACTGCAGTGTCACGCAGGATGGCCCTTCCAAAAAACACTCCCCAAAAAGCACATGACGCAAAGAAAAAAAGAGGCGCAATGAGGTAGCTGTGTGAGTAAGATAAGCGACCCTAGTGGCCGACACAAACACCTGGCCCATCTAGGAGTGGCACTGCAGTGTCACGCAGGATGGCCCTTCCAAAAAACACTCCCCAAACAGCACATGACGCAAATAAAAATGAAAGAAAAAAGAGGTGCAAGATGGAATTGTCCTTGGGCCCTCCCACCCACCCTTTCAGTGACAGGGTCTGCCACACGACTGTGACTGAAATGACGGGTTGGTTTGGACCCCCACCGAAAAAGAAGCAATTAATCTCTCCTTGCACAAACTGGCTCTACAGAGGCAAGATGTCCACCTCATCATCATCCTCCGATATATCACCGTGTACATCCCGCTTCTCACAGATTATCAATTCGTCCCCACTGGAATCCACCATCTCAGCTCCCTGTGTACTTTGTGGAGGCAATTGCTGCTGGTCAATGTCTCCACGGAGGAATTGATTATAATTCATTTTAATGAACATCATCTTCTCCACATTTTCTGGAAGTAACCTCGTACGCCGATTGCTGACAAGGTGAGCGGCGGCACTAAACACTCTTTCGGAGTACACACTTGTGGGAGGGCAACTTAGGTAGAATAAAGCCAGTTTGTGCAAGGGCCTCCAAATTGCCTCTTTTTCCTGCCAGTATAAGTACGGACTGTCTGACGTGCCTACTTGGATGCGGTCACTCATATAATCCTCCACCATTCTTTCAATGGGGAGAGAATCATATGCAGTGACAGTAGACGACATGTCCGTAATCGTTGTCAGGTCCTTCAGTCCGGACAAGATGTCAGCATCAGCAGTCGCTCCAGACTGCCCTGCATCACCGCCAGCGGGTGGGCTCGGAATTCTGAGCCTTTTCCTCGCACCCCCAGTTGCGGGAGAATGTGAAGGAGGAGATGTTGACAGGTCGCGTTCCGCTTGACTTGACAATTTTGTCACCAGCAGGTCTTTGAACCCCAGCAGACTTGTGTCTGCCGGAAAGAGAGATCCAAGGTAGGTTTTAAATCTAGGATCGAGCACGGTGGCCAAAATGTAGTGCTCTGATT
>NC_086448.1:380882151-380914651 GCF_028390025.1 Pseudophryne corroboree | reverse complement strand
GGACCCGCGATCTGGTGAGTAGAATTTATTCAACAGGTACCCCTTGGATTCTACTGGAGAAGAGGACCGACCTGCGTGTGAACATAAGGTAAGTATGTATGTATGTTTGTGTGCATGTATGTAATAAATCTTTACTTTCACGGTGTGTGTGTCTTGTCTTTTTTTGGGTATTTTTTTAGTAGTAGTACTACAGGTACCAGCGGGCCCGTTTTTCCGTCGCATGCTGGTACTTGTGGTTCTCCAAGTACCAGCATGCGGGGGAGGCTTGCTGGGCCTTGTAGTACTGCTACTAAAAACAATATCTTTTCATTATCACAAAAGGCTATCAGCCTCCCCATCCGCAGCCCATTGGATGGGGGGGGACAGCCTCGGGCTTCACCCCTGGCCCTTGGGTGGCTGGGGGGGGACCCCTTGATTGAAGGGGTCCCCACTCCCCCAGGGTACCCCGGCCAGGGTTGACTAGTTGGATTTTTGATGCCACGGCCGCAGGGCACTATATCAAAGTGACCCCCGGCTGTGGCATTATCTGTCCAGCTAGTGGAGCCCGGTGCTGGTTTTAAAAATACGGGGGACCCCTACTCTTTTTGTCCCCCGTATTTTTGGAACCAGGACCAGGCGCAGAGCCCGATGCTGGTTGCTTAAATATGGGGGAACCCCTGTCAATTTTTTCCCCATATTTCTGCAACCAGGATCGGCTCAAAGAGCCCGAGGCTGGTTATGCTTAGGAGGGGGGACCCCACGCAATTTTTTTAAAGAAAATAACCACTTTCCCACCCCTTCCCACTGATATACATGCACGGATCTCATGGATCCGTGCATGCCTATCCAATCACGGAAAAAAAAAGCAGGTCTGTTTTTTTTTAGCACTTTTTTACGAGTTGTAATTTTTCACGGCAGTGTTTGTTTGTTTTTTGCTTTGCACTTCTTAGTAAATTACCGAGATTCATACTTAAACAGCCGCGTTTTGACCGATGGTGTATTCATTCGTAAATTTTTTCTTGGACTTCCAAAAAATTACGAATGCCCTCATCACTGCCATGATTATTGCTTAGTAAATTACCGAGATGACACTTTGATGAAAAAACGGCATCTCGGTCAAAATCGGGACCTTAGTAAATTTACCCCATAGATGTGACACAGCTCTGATCGCAGCAGCAAAATTGTTCGCTGATGGGCAAAACCATGTGCATTGCAGGGGGGGGGGGCAGATATAACATGTGCAGAGAAAGTTAGATTTGGGTGGGGTGCATAAGTGAAACTAAAGATCTGGTAATGGGTGGTCCCAAGTAGAGAAAAAAGTCTTACTGGCACTGTGTCACAAGGGGCGTGGCCGATGCAAATAGGTGCATGTCAATGTGACACACTCCATTTCTCTTCACTCTGAGAACATTCATTTCCATTCCATATTCACCTTACCTTTATGGTAGTTTCTCACAATGGCGAACCTCTGAAGAAATGTATCCTCCCTGGTGATACAGCGTCTGTTTTATTCATATGTTTGTAAATTCAGTCATCAGGACACAGAGACATGTGAGTTCACTGCTGTGCTGTTTATTCCATCACCAACTCCAGACACACTGCACACTGGACCACCCACTTCCCAGCATCCCCCTGGTCCTAGGGACCATCACTGAAGATTCAGGCTTACACAGATTAGTAAGGGAGTGTCTACAAATATTAAGCATTCTAATTAGTGATGTGCACCAGACATTTTTCGGGTTTTGTGTTTTGGTTTTGGATTCGGTTCCGCGGCCGTGTTTTGGATTTGGACGCGTTTTGGCAAAACCTCCCTGAAAATTTTTTGTCGGATTCGGGTGTGTTTTGGATTCGGGTGTTTTTTTACAAAAAACCCCTCAAAAACAGCTTAAATCATAGAATTTGGGGGTCATTTTGATCCCATAGTATTATTAACCTCAATAACCATAATTTCCACTCATTTCCAGTCTATTCTGAACACCTCACACCTCACAATATTATTTTTAGTCCTAAAATTTGCACCGAGGTCGTTGGATGACTAAGCTAAGCGACCCAAGTGGCCGACACAAACACCTGGCCCATCTAGGAGTGGCACTGCAGTGTCAGACAGGATGGTCGATTTAAAAAATAGTCCCCAAACAGCACATGATGCAAAGAAAAAAAGAGGTGCACTGTGGTCGCTGGATGGATAAGCTAAGCAACACAAGTGGCCGACACAAACACCTGGCCCATCTAGGAGTGGCACTGCAGTGTCAGGCAGGATGGCACTTCAAAAAAATAGTCCCCAAACAGCACATGATACAAAGAAAAATTAAAGAAAAAAGAGGTGCAAGATGGAATTGTCCTTGGGCCCTCCCACCCACCCTTATGTTGTATAAACAGGACATGCACACTTTAACAAACCCATCATTTCAGCGACAGGGTCTGCCACACTACTGTGACTGAAATGACTGGTTGCTTTGGGCACCCACCAAAAAAGAAGCAATCAATCGCTCCTTGCACAAACTGGCTCTACAGAGGCAAGATGTCCACCTCCTCCTCATCGTTCGATTCCTCACCCCTTTCACTGTGTACATCCCCCTCCTCACAGATTATTAATTCGTCCCCACTGGAATCCACCATCTCAGGTCCCTGTGTACTTTCTGGAGGCAATTGCTGGTGAATGTCTCCACGGAGGAATTGATTATAATTCATTTTGATGAACATCATCTTCTCCACATTTTCTGGAAGTAACCTCGTACGCCGATTGCTGACAAGGTGAGCGGCTGCACTAAACACTCTTTCGGAGTACACACTGGAGGGTGGGCAACTTAGGTAAAATAAAGCCAGTTTCTGCAAGGGCCTCCAAATTGCCTCTTTTTCCTGCCAGTATATGTACGGACAGTCTGACGTGCCTACTTGGATGCGGTCACTCATATAATCCTCCACCATTCTTTCAATGGTGAGAGAATCATATGCAGTGACAGTAGACGACATGTCAGTAATCGTTGGCAGGTCCTTCAGTCCGGACCTGATGTCAGCACTCGCTCCAGACTGCCCTGCATCACCGCCAGCGGGTGGGCTCGGAATTCTTAACCTTTTCCTCGCACCCCCAGTTGCGGGAGAATGTGAAGGAGCAGCTGTTGACGGGTCACGTTCCGCTTGACTTTTCTCACCAGCAGGTCTTTGAACCTCTGCCGACTTGTGTCTTCCGGAAAGAGAGATACAACGTAGGTTTTAAATCTAGGATCGAGCACGGTGGCCAAAATGTAGTGCTCTGATTTCAACAGATTGACCACCCGTGAATCCTGGTTAAGCGAATTAAGGGCTCCATCCACAAGTCCCACATGCCTAGCAGAATCGCTCTGTTTTAGCTCCTCCTTCAATGTCTCCAGCTTCTTCTGCAAAAGCCTGAGGAGGGGAATGACCTGACTCAGGCTGGCAGTGTCTGAACTGACTTCACGTGTGGCAAGTTCAAAGGGTTGCAGAACCTTGCACAACGTTGAAATCATTCTCCATTGCGCTTGAGTCAGGTGCATTCCCCCTCCTTTGCCTATATCGTAGGCAGATGTATAGGCTTGAATGGCCTTTTGCTGCTCCTCCATCCTCTGAAGCATATAAAAGATTGAATTCCACCTCGTTACCACCTCTTGCTTCAGATGATGACAGGGCAGGTTCAGGACTGTTTGCTGGTGCTCCAGTCTTCTGCACGCGGTGGCTGAATGCCGAAAGTGGGCCGCAATTCTTCGGGCCACCGACAGCATCTCTTGCACGCCCCTGTCATTTTTTAAATAATTCTGCACCACCAAATTCAATGTATGTGCAAAACATGGGACGTGCTGGAATTTGCCCAGATGTAATGCACGCACAATATTGCTGGCGTTGTCCGATGTCACAAATCCCCAGGAGAGTCCATTTGGGGTAAGCCATTCTGCGATGATGTTCCTCAGTTTCCGTAAGAGGTTGTCAGCTGTGTGCCTCTTCTGGAAAGCGGTGATAAAAAGCGTAGCTTGCCTAGGAACGAGTTGGCATTTGCGAGATGCTGCTACTGGTGCCGCCGCTGCTGTTCTTGCTGCGGGAGGCAATACATCTACCCAGTGGGCTGTCACAGTCATATAGTCCTGAGTCTGCCCTGCTTCACTTGTCCACATGTCCGTGGTTAAGTGGTGTTATTGTCAAATATTTACCTTGAACCTAAGCTATATACTTATTAAAGACAATGTACGCAATAGGCGCACGAGGTGCCGTAATGGTACGCTCTTAGCTTAGCAGACGCTAGGCTGTGGTCGAGACGCATGAGCGGCACGTTCGCTCACTGAATCACACACAGACAACCTTGTAGCAACACACTGCAAGGGTATGCTTATGCTGTAAACCTTAGTACTGTAATATTACCGCAATGTAACGCTGATTAACCCTTATCATATGAAAGCTGTTGGAGCGATTATGACGCTCAGAAACCCTATATAATAACTAGTAAAACGCACACTCCTTGCTAAGGTTCCAACACCTTTACTAGATGATTTTAGTAAGTGAAAGGGAAAAGAAACAGTTACAGCTTATACACTACAGTCCTAACATTAATAACTAACAGAAAAAACTAAACAGAAATATACACAATAACGAACGATTGCAAATACAAATAAACAGAAAGGGAATAAATGGCAAACACTTATAGGTTAGCTAAAAGAGAACAATTGCATGCATACAGAGTAACGAAATGGCCACAGAGAACTTACACACGTGGGAATGAATCGCAAGCGCAGTCCTGGACCAGGGCTCCAGCCTTCAGTGTGAAAACCTTGCAGAGTCTTGTGTGACCAAGCCTATTGCAAGCTATATTTATTTACTAACTCAAGACATACTACCATAGACACTGTGTGCTCTCTTTCCATTGGTTAGGGGGTGGGACATGTACTGCACCGGGGATCATTGGTTAGTTCAAGAAGTGGGCGATAGCTAGGACTTGTTAGTATTCTAAATTCCTCTCTGTCTGGTTGTATTGTGGAAAGCTATTGTTTTGGATCTTCCAAACAAACTCTGTCTCTGGGCTTTGTTTACCCCACCTTCAGTTGAGACATTTGACAACTCAGCACTCATTATTCTGGAGAGAAACCTGGTCCTATTCATAAACAAAGGTGTAAGCCCTCTTCATAGAATCTCAAAGCTTAGTGTAAATAAGGCCATTGTATTCAGTCTGTGGGAAAGAAATGACTGAATTCCATTTACTTACCCTGCACTTATTTCTAATTTAATTCTGAATACAATCCATCTTATTCTCTACCTCTGCGCATAACCATGCGCAGGAACATGCGAATCCCTCCCAACTATCATAGGCACAACACCCCTTCAATACCCCACAGCTGGACACCAAACACTACCCTCCAACCTTTGTCTGAGCCCTCCCAGCATGCAAAGAGGAATCTCTCTGTCCAAGAAGTTTTAAACTTACCATACTTGCTGACATTGTTAAGGGGAATATTAACTATAATATACGCAATTTGGGTTAAATATATCATGATCGAGTCGCACGCTACAAGCTCACAAACTCCGCCGTATTTACACATCCCATGCGCACGAGACGCTGGAGCGTCCCTTACAAAACCTGCGGGGATGTGTACGCACGGGGGACCAGGCAATGAGCAGCATGCGCACACATTAGGGGTTAATACAAGGCATATGAATCATGATATTTTTTGACTTTGACAGTCCAGCCTTTGGCAGTCAACAATAACTGCCACTATCTAAATAATCCAAACAGAAAAATATATGTTATCATGAAATACCTCATTATGATTGGGAGTAGCGAGGAGAGGAGGAGGTGGGATATGTATGACCTAGTGAGATAGTAAAAGCATGTGTGTATGAGATCCATGTCTGAGGGGTCATGTATCATCGTGCCGTACGTGTTCTAAATCAAGCTTCGAGGTATTGCGAAGTATACATTTGAATCCTTCTTATCCCGTATCAAGGGTCTGTGGATGGGCTGTCAAACTCTACCGAGCTCTTTTCGGCTTTTGGTTATAACAAATGGGGTGCACATTAGTTGATGATACATGAAGGGGGAGAATATGTGAGTGCTGATATATGGGTCTATATTCCCTGTCGCCTATGTGTGTCATTACCTGAAGATAGTAGAGATGAAGATAAGAAACATGCGTTATAAATGCATTCGCAAAATTTTATGTGAGATTTAATATACAGTCGCCGATTGAGGTCTTGTTGGTGTCTTGTCTGGTGTCTTGTCCGGATTGTCGTATCTTTACTGTAGCTCTGCGCTTTATCAGCTAACAAAGCTTCTTCAAGTGTCCATAAAAAGAATTACAGTCTCTAAAAGCTAGTTAGGTGTCTGTGACACAGTTCATCAGTGGTCTTGTATAAATGGTCATCAAATTCTTCTTCCAGGCGGATCCCTTGGTACCTCGGAGAAAATCAAAGGAGAAACGGGTGAAAGAAACGGACCGTGGAATCACATTTTATCACAACATTGTCTCGATTGATGGGTCATATATTCACTTCCGGCAACACTTTTCCAATGTAACACAATCCCTCTGAGTTTGGGGCAAGGAACCTATACGCCTTCCTCCCACATATGAAATATGCGTCATCGGGGAGAACATATGGGACAGAATATGACATAACCATTTTACAAACCTTCCATGAAAACAGTCCTATCCCTAACTCTCTCATCTGTCTAGTACACGTATCAGGCTGTATGACATGTGCACAGTATCCTGGTGATACTTCTCCAACTCGCATGATCCTACTTCCTAGGGTGTACCTATACTGGAAATATTTTCCACTGTTGGCTATTTGGCATATAAGTTCTGAGTCTAGGGGCATTCTGTCGGCTCTGTGTGAGAATGTCATGGTTTGGTTGTTCCATGACACTTCCCAATTTCCCGGCTTTTGGGGATTGGAAATGTTAAAACATATTAGGGACCTATCTACATGGTATTGGTGGAGCTTCAAACTAGGAGGACTAGAAATATTAAATCTCTTGTCCACCGGTCTCCCACCCTTTAACTCAAGTACCTCATCTACCGTTAAAGGATATGGCACTAGTCCTGACTTTCTATGACCTTGAGGTACTTGTGAGCACACCCAACAGTCTGTCTGATTTAACACTTTACCCACCAATGAGTGATAGTCACTCAATGGATGCCGGTCCATATTAATATTAAAACGGGACTGACATTCCTTGATGCAGCCGTCCTCAACTATGTTGTCACAATTCCTACAGATACAATTCTCTTCAGCTAACAATCCTTCACAATGTCTATTGATAACATGGCTACCAGATCGTTTTCTGATACTCGCCTTTGCTCGGTGATTGTGTTGTTCTTGGAACTCTACTCCTCCATCCTGATCATCAGATCCCATTCCAGATCCTCTCTCGACCTCACTGGTACTCTCACCGAAACAGACTGCTCTGGTCAACAACAGTGTCAACAGGAAAACACGGACTGCAGTCTCTTGGGGCGAGTCCATCTTACAGGAGGAGAAAGGGAAAGTTGTAATGGGGGTACAGAAAATAATTGAAGGGGGAAAAAAAAACTTGTTACGATGATTTGTCCTCTGGTCTTGTTGTTCTTCTTGCTCAGATGTCATCTCAAAGGTGCTATCTCTCAGTCTTCCCAAAACGAACACTCCGGTGATACAATATTCTTTCCAAATCAGTGATCTTTCTGTAAGGAGCATAAAATCTTGCATTACCATTTGTCTAACTGATGTGTGTCATACCATCCGTAAAACATGAAAGAACAAAAAAGAGAGAGAACAATTTGAAAAGGAAAAAAAACATCAGATTTTCATCAACAGGCTGTCATATCAACATGTCCACCAGTATCTCTGCATAATCCCCCCCCCCCCACCAGTATTTCCCCTCTCCACCCTTTGTGTCTGGCCAAACACAACGATGCTGGTAAGACATACTGGGGTTAGGTAGACCTCTGAAAAAAACCAAGTAGCCATGTGACGTTTGAGTTCTGTTGGTGAAAGTTACAGATGAGAAGAAAACATATTAAAGATAAATTACAAAGTTTACCCGGCCGTCCCTGTGTCTACCAGGAACTGACCTTCCAATTACATTAACTGTAACCTCAGACTTACTATCAAGGCTAATGATCAACTTTACTGGCTGCACATTACTGGTGCGGCCCAAGATTCTTCATATGTGATCCCTGATTACAATTTCGTGCGTCATGACTTTGCTCGTGTTCTTGTCTAGGGGGTCTGACTTTATGTGGGCTGTTACAGTTGGTGGCATAATGCCCTTCTCTTTTACAAAGATAACAAACCCTTGGCTTCCTCCATGTGCCAGTGGCCTGGGGTTTCGGTCGATTTGATGCCTCCTCTAGTGTTTGGATGCTCATCACCATTGACCGCTCTCCCTGTGCTTCCCTGATTCCTTGGATACCATGGTTATGTTGTTGTCTAGGGGGTTGATATACCTTCTGTAGATCTTTAAACATACAATCTCGTGCATAATGACCTTCCTTCTGGCAGCTATAACATCTTATCACATTCGACTTACCCACAGGGGTCTGGGGCTTCTTACCCTCCTGTGACTCCCTGTGTCTCGTGATGTTCCGATCATGATCAATAGCGGCCTCTTCTCAAAGTAGCCACCGACAAACCTCGCCAACATGGTTGGGTGGTCTGTACCCTCGTCCTCAATACTTCCTTTAAACCATCCATTAATACATAAACTACTACTTTATGAGGTGCATTTGTCTGTGTATAATATACAATACCGTACTTACCTGTGGACACGACCTCACCTGACCCTCCGTTAGGGGGTTTGACTACTGCCTTTACCGATTGGGTCGTGCCCACCTGGGTGTCTTGTATGATGGCTGCTGGAAAAGGTGCCGACATCGTGCTGGGCTCACTTTCTTGCTTGTAATCCTGAGGGAAGTTTAACATGGAGTGCAACTTGCACGGGTTAGAATTTGTACATTTATCAGTTTTCCTTCTATCATTATTACATTTATTACAATTATTACATTTATGACATTTACTCTTATCATTAATAATACAGTTACTAAGTGCACAATTATCATCATGTCCCAGTATATCATTCTCTGCAGTCATTTGTTCTCCAGTTGCCATGTTTTCCCTGATAAGGTGAGAACCAGCTGTGTAAGCTAATTCCCTTTGTATCTCACCTTCCTGTTGCCATAAATGTAAACAATCATAATGTCTAATCCTCTGTTTTGCAGATTTTATTAGACATATCCTTCTCCTTAAATTTTGTAACACCTCAGGACTAAAACTGCCTACTCGTGGGAACTTTTCCCCATCATGCACAGTCATTCGTTCCCACTCATTGCATAATACCTCTGCGTGTGATCCATATTTTTCACACATTATGTACCTCGCCGACCCGGCTGGGCGCGGAATAACATCAACCTGAACCTTGGTTGATCGCCCCTTATTTGAGCAACTGGCCCCCATTATTTGCAGGCATTGCCTTCTCAGCGAACCCTTACAAAAAAACAAGTTCCCAGAGGTAAGGCGACGGTGAAAGTTTAACGAGTACCTTCACACACTCTCGCCCACGTCGACCAATATGCCCACACGCTGCTTTAGCGCTGGCGTACTCAACCTGGGGCCCCTGCAACCTGAACCTCTATTTACTGTGGCATGTGGCAGTGATCCGCAGAGCACTTACCCTCCCCAGTAAATATCAGTTGCTGGAGAATTCCTGAGTGATCAGCGAACCTCCCTTAAAATAAAAAACCTACACAAATCACGTTAGAATGTACAAATAGCGTTCATGATCCCACAGTAAATTTTAATGGGTATCAAGGTAACAAACTAATGCACACAATTACATGCGGTACAGTCGCACTTCGTATAAATAACTATTATTTATACGCCTTACGACCAGCGGAATCGGTTGTTTGGGCTGCGAAACCTTCAGCCGGAGCTTCTCAAAAACAGGCCTATATGGGTCTTACCTTTTACCTTAGCGGACCTCCTGGTCGGCTATAACACTACTTGCTCTCTTTTGCGTCGCCAACCCTTTCTTGGGCGCAGAATATTTATTTAACGCGATATGCCTCCCACGCCACCACGCGATATCACTTCACGGATGTACACACCTACGAGGCTCGATTTCTAAGGTTCATCAAAGAGAAAAAAAAACGTTTGCATACACACGCTCTTTCACCTCATATACTCTGACTTTTCTGTACAGAAAATTTTTCTTTCACTCAGGTAACACAGGCTAATCCCAGAGGAGTTGCAACAAGAGAAGGATCTTTTTAAACTAGTTTTAGGAGACTGAAATCAATTTGTGCTATTATCGCGTTGCTCCCGTATCACCTTACTAAAACAATGTTATCGTGTGATTTGTATTTAGTGGGCGCATCTGTACGCACGTTGCGTAATACACGCTACCTGCGTAGGCCTTTGCGTCGCGTACGCTTGACTCGCACTTGGTGAGAGACACGTGTACACAGCCTAGATAGGTCCGCAGTAACACAAGTAACACGCTTCTATAAATGTAAACGATATTTAACTATAATCGCTTACTGCACATCACACAGTATTCCACTGTATCAACCTTTAACTAGGCCAGGCTATGTGCGTGCCTTACAATTACTCCCTTTAAGTATTTAATCTTACTTTTAACTAAAATAGCAACAAATTTTTCTCAGCACGTTATCAAATGCAAATGGCAAACAGGAAGGTAGATAGGTGAAAATACACAGATACAATACAATTCTAAATTAATCTAATAACATACATTGATGTGAACACACACATATAATTATAATATTACATCTCTGTACTAATCACTATTACATCTATGAGACCCATTCACTTCTCTAATTTGCATATGAATGTGCCCTTGACTGTGTGTGAGGGTGATTCTCTTCACTGCTTGGAGAAAAAAAAAACAGTTACACAGGTTAATTTGCACTTCAATGGCTATCCTACAACCAGCAGAGAATCCTAGAATCTTGGAGGTAAAGAAACAAAAAAAAAAAAAAAAAAAATTGTTTTATCTGTGTATCGTTCTTAAATCAAATATTCATTTTACTATTAACTTACATTAAACCCTATCTGAACTATTTATAATTGCTTATGCATGGGTTAAATAAATGCATTGGTAACTCAAATGGTGATTTCTTTTTGACGAGGGACGGCTGATTATTCCTGAGTCAACTGAAAATCAGCCATTTAGAAAAAAACAAAAATTTTGACCTTCCCAAAATGGCCGCTGCTCCTCCCCCTTCCACATCCATGAGGGTTACACAAAATGGAGGACAGACCGTGCGGCTTCTTTTGTCACAAAGAAAATCATCATACAAGCCCCTGAAGTTATTTTAGGCCTGGGTTAAAAATAAACTATCAAGCTATGCAGAGCGATTAAAAATACTTTTAAACCTATTTAAACAGACAAGCAATCCAATCTGAATCAAACACGATATGACTCATTCGAACCTTGCCCTGCAACAATATAATCGGATATGCAGAGTACAGGTGTATGCTTGTATTGTGTGCGCATTTGGAGCCAAACAGAAATTAAAAATCGTTTAAAAAGACAATAGCGCAACGTTCTTACCTTCCGGTCCCGGATTCCACCAGCATTCCTACAAACCAAGAGAATCAGACGCAGATGCTCATCTGATCAGCACTACAAGCTACCACCTTTCCGCTCTTTGCTGATCGATAAAGTCTGCACGTTTTCGCCTGACTGCGGATATGAGGTGGACCAGACGAGATCCCAATTGATATAGTCAAATATTTACCTTGAACCTAAGCTATATACTTATTAAAGACAATGTACGCAATAGGCGCACGAGGTGCCGTAATGGTACGCACTTAGCGTAGCAGACGCTAGGCCGTGGTCGAGACGCACGAGTGGCACGTTCGCTCACTGAATCACACACAGACAACCTTGTAGCAACACACTGCAAGGTTATGCTTATGCTGTAAACCTTAGTACTGTAATATTACCACAATGTAACGCTGATTAACCCTTATCATATGAAAGCTGTTGGAGCGATTATGACGCTCAGAAACCCTATATAATAACTAGTAAAACACACACTCCTTGCTAAGGTTCCAACACCTTTACTAGATGATTTTAGTAAGTAAAAGGGAAAAGAAACAGTTACAGCTTATACACTACAGTCCTAACATTAATAACTAACAGAAAAACTAAACAGAAATATACACAATAACGAACGATTGCAAATACAAATAAACAGAAAGGGAATAAATGGCAAACACTTATAGGTTAGCTAAAAGAGAACAATTGCATACATACAGAGTAACTAAATGGCCACAGAGAACTTACACACGTGGGAATGAATCGCAAGCGCAGTCCTGGACCAGGGCTCCAGCCTTCAATGTGAAAACCTTGCAGAGTCTTGTGTGACCAAGCCTATTGCAAGTTATATTTATTTACTAACTCAAGACATACTACTATAGAAACTGTGTGCTCTCTTTCCATTGGTTAGGGGGTGGGACATGTACTGCACCGGGGATCATTGGTTAGTTCAAGAAGTGGGCGATAGCTAGGACTTGTTAGTATTCTAAATTCCTCTCTGTCTGGTTGTATTGTGGAAAGCTATTGTTTTGGATCTTCCAAACAAACTCTATCTCTGGGCTTTGTTTACCCCACCTTCAGTTGAGACAATTGACAACTCAGCACTCATTATTCTGGAGAGAAACCTGGTCCTATTCATAAACAAAGGTGTAAGCCTTCTTCATAGAATCTCAAAGCTTAGTGTAAATAAGGCCATTGTATTCAGTCTGTGGGAAAGAAATGACTGAATTCCATTTACTTACCCTGCACTTATTTCTAATTTAATTCTGAATACAAACCATCTTATTCTCTACCTCTGCGCATAACCATGCGCAGGAACATGCGAATCCCTCCCAACTCTAATAGGCACAACACCCCTTCAATACCCCACAGCTGGACACCAAACACTACCCTCCAACCTTTGTCTGAGCCCTCCCAGCATGCAAAGAGGAATCTCTCTGTCCAAGAAGTTTTAAACTTACCATACTTGCTGACATTGTTAAGGGGAATATTAACTATAATATACGCTATTTGGGTTAAATATGTCACGATCGAGTCGCACGCTACAAGCTCACAAACTCCGCCGTATTTACACATCCCATGCGCACGAGACGCTGGAGCGTCCCTTACAAAACCTGCGGGGATGTGTACGCACGGGGGACCAGGCGACGAGCAGCATGCGCACATATTAGGGGTTAGTACAAGGCATATGAATCATGATATTTTTCGACTTTGACAGTGGACATTGGGTACAACTGCATTTTTTAGGACACTGGTGACTCTTTTTCTGAGGTCTGTGTACATTTTCGGTATCGCCTGCCTACAGAAATGGAACCTAGATGGTATTTGGTACCGGGGACACAGTACCTCAATCAAGTCTGTAGTTGCCTGTGAATTAACGGTGGATAACGGAAACACGTTTCTCACCGCCCAGGCTGCCAAGGCCTGAGTTATCCGCTTTGCAGCAGGATGACTGCTGTGATATTTCATCTTCCTCACAAAGGACTGTTGGACAGTCAATTGCTTACTGGAAGTAGTACAAGTGGTCTTCCGACTTCCCCTCTGGGATGACGATCGACTCCCAGCAGCAACAACAGCAGCAGTAGGCGTTACACTCAAGGATGCATCGGAGGAATCCCAGGCAGGAGAGGACTCGTCAGACTTTCCAGTGACATGGCCTGCAGGACTATTGGCTTTCCTGTGTAAGGAGGAAATTGACACTGAGGGAGTTGGTGGTGTGGTTTGCAGGACCTTGGTTACAAGAGGAAGGGATTTAGTGGTCAGTGGACTGCTTCTGCTGTCATCCAAAGTTTTTGAACTTGTCACTGACTTATGATAAATGCGCTGCAGGTGACGTATAAGGGAGGATGTTCCGAGGTGGTTAACGTCCTTACCCCTACTTATTACAGCTTGACAAAGGCAACACACGGCTTGACACCTGTTGTCCGCATTTGTGTTAAAATAATTCCACACCGAAGAGGTGATTTTTTTAAAAATTTGACCAGGCATGTCAATGGCCATATTCGTCCAACGGACAACAGGTGTCTCCCCGGGTGCCTGACTTAAACAAACCACCTCACCATCAGAATCCTCCTTGTCAATTTCCTCCTCAGCGCCAGCAACACCCATATCCTCATCCTGGTGTACTTCAACAGTGACATCTTTAATTTGACTATCAGGAACTGGACTGCGGGTGCTCCTTCCAGCACTTGCAGGGGGCGTGCAAATGGTGGAAGGCGCTACCTCTTCCCGTCTAGTGTTGGGAAGGTCAGGCATCGCAGCCGACACAATTGGACTCTCCTTGGGGATTTGTGATTTAGAAGAACGCACAGTTCTTTGCTGTGCTTTTGCCAGCTTAAGTCTTTTCATTTTTCTAGCGAGAGGATGAGTGCTTCCATCCTCATGTGAAGCTGAACCACTAGCCATGAACATAGGCCAGGGCCTCAGCCGTTCCTTGCCACTCCGTGTCGTAAATGGCATATTGGCAAGTTTACGCTTCTCCTCAGATGCTTTTAATTTTGATTTTTGGGTCATTTTACTGAACTTTTGTTTTTTGGATTTTACATGCTTTCTACTATGACTTGGCAGATGACGTTGATGGCATTTCATCGTCTCGGCCATGACTAGTGGCAGCAGCTTCAGCACGAGGTGGTAGTGGATCTTGATCTTTCCCTATTTTACCCTTTCCATTTTTGTTCTCCATTTTTTAATGTGTGGAATTATATGCCAGTATCAATAGCAATGGCCTCCTACTATATATACTGCGCACAACTGAAATGCACCACAGGTATGGATGGATAGTATACTTGACGACACAGAGGTGGGTAGAGCAGTGGCCTACTGTACCGTACTGCTATATATTATATACTGGTGGTCAGCAAACTGTGCAAAACTGAAATGCACCACAGGTATGGATGGATAGTATACTTGACGACACAGAGGTAGGTAGAGCAGTGGCCTACTGTACCGTACTGCTATATATTATATACTGGTGGTCAGCAAACTGTGCAAAACTGAAATGCACCACAGGTATGGATGGATAGTATACTTGACGACACAGAGGTAGGTAGAGCAGTGGCCTTCTGTACCGTACTCCTATATATTATATACTGGTGGTCAGCAAAATTATGCACTGCACTCCTACTATATACTACAATGCAGCACAGATATGGAGCGTTTTCAGGCAGAGAACGTATAATACTGGTGGTCACTGGTCAGCAAAACTCTGCACTATACTCCTCCTATATAACACTGCTGGTCCCCAGTCCCCACAATAAAGCAGTGTGAGCACAGATATATGCAGCACACTGAGCACAGATATGGAGCATTTTGCAGGCAGAGAACGTATAATACTGGTGGTCACTGGTCAGCAAAACTCTGCACTGTACTCCTCCTATTTAATATACTGGTGGTCCCCAGTACCCACAATAAAGCAGTGTGAGCACAGATATATGCAGCACACTGAGCACAGATATAGAGTGTTTTGCAGGCAGAGAACGTATAATACTGGTGGTCACTAGTCAGCAAAACTCTGCACTGTACTCCTCCTATATAATGCTGCTGGTCCCCAGTCCCCACAATAAAGCAGTGTGAGCACAGATATATGCAGCACACTGAGCACAGATATGGAGCGTTTTTCAGGCAGACAACGTATACTGGGGGTCACTGGTCAGCAAAACTCTGCACTGTACTCCTCCTATATAATACTGCTGGTCCCCAGTACCCACAATAAAGCAGTGTGAGCACAGATATATGCAGCACACTGAGCACAGATATGGAGCGTTTTTCAGGCAGACCGTATAATACTGGTGGTCACTGGTCAGCAAAACTCTGCACTGTACTCCTCCTATAATACTGCTGGTCCCCAGAATAAAGATATTTGCACTGCAGCCCCCTGAAACAAAGTGAGAGGACGCCAGCCACGTCCTCTCACTATCATTTCCAATGCACGAGTGAAAAATGGCGGCAACGCGCGGCTCCTTATATAGAATCCGAATCTCGCGAGAATCCGACAGCGGGATGATGACGTTCGGGCGCGCTCGGGTTAACTGAGCAAGGCGGGAGGATCCGAGTCTGCCTCGGACCCGTGTAAAAAGGGTGAAGTTCGGGGGGGTTCGGATTCCGAGGAACCGAACTCGCTCGTCACTAATTCTAATACACTAACATCACATCCTCAACAACTAACAACGTCATATTAAGAACATCCTCTAACACGTTTCAATGAGTCTCTCAGGTCTTTCCTTTTTGGGTCTTTCATACACAGTCTGTGTTTCATCGACCATGTTGGACCTTTCTAGAATCGTGGTTGGTTCACCATTATCAGGATCATCATACATGTCAGATGAAGGGTATTCTTCAGTCATGTTGTCTTCATTATGGTTAGGTTGAGATCTTAAATCCACCCGATTTCTTCTTACTTCCGTTCCACACTCTGTACGTATAGTATAAGATCTTGGTGCTACTTGTGCTTGCACAGTACCTTTCTGCACCCAAATACCTTTCTCGTGATCTCTGAGACGGACTTGGTCACCCGATTTTAGATCAGATAAGCTTTTTGTTTGTCTGTCATGGAACAGTTTCTGTTTCGCCTGTTGACGTTCCTTACTCAGTCTGACCAACGCTGAGTTATGTGTATTAAGCAGTTCATCATGTATCGGGAGATTTGCTCTAATCCTCCTTCCCATCAGCATTTGTGCAGGAGAAAGTCCATTCTGTAAAGGTGTACTGTGGTAGATTAAAAGACTTTTGTAGAAATCTTCTTTACCTTCTTGAGCTTTTTTCATGAGATTCTACAGTTTTTACTGAACTTTCCACCAACCCATTTGAGCGTGGATAGTGGGCACTTGACGTAGTATGGACAAATTCCCACTCATCGGCAAAGTGTCTGAATTCAGCACTGGAAAACTGAGGACCATTGTCAGTGAACACTTCCATAGGAACACCATGCCTCGCAAAGATTGACTTCATGCAATTGATTACGGCTATACTAGTAGTTGTATGTAGTGTCTTCACCTCAGGGTAGTTAGAGTAATAATCAGTCATGACAATGTATGTTTTCCCATTACAATCAAACAAATCCGCACCAACTTTCTGGTACGGTCTCTCTGGCACTGCGTGAGGACTCAGTGGCTCGACTTGTTGTTTCGGTCTATACATAAGACATAATTCACATGTAGCTGTAGTCTGTGCTATGTCTTGGTTCATTCTTGGCCAATACATAACTTCACGTGCTCTCCGCTTACATTTTTCTTCTCCTAAGTGGCCTTCATGTATCTTGCACAGCATAGTTTTTCTTAGTCGTGCAGGTATGACAAGCCTTTTGCCTTTGTAAATAATACCATCGACAACTGTAAGGTCACTGCGGTACATCCAATAATCATGGATAGACAGTGGACACGCATGTTTTTCTGCTGGCCAACCTTTCAGAATGATATCTTTCAACACTTTCATTGTGTCATCTGTCTCAGTTTCTTTCCTAATCTGTTCTTGTCTTGCAAGAGACACTGGTAGAGAAGCTACGATCAAATTTACATAGGCTTCTATCTCTTCATCCATCAGACTTTTGGAACCTTCACTTTTGTCCACAGCACGAGAAAGTGTATCAGCAATGTACATGTATTTGCCGGGACAGTACAGCAAGTGTACATCATATTTCTGTAGTCTGATAAGTATTCATTGAATTCTCATGGGACAGTCATGTAATGATTTAGTCATGATAGCTACCAATGGCTTGTGGTCAGTTTCCACTGTAAATGTTTGACCATACACAAACTGATGAAATCACTCACATGCATATGTGATCGCTAGAAGTTCTTTTTCTATCTGAGCATACCTTGTTTCAGCACTTGTCAGTGCTCTTGATGCATAGATTACTGGTTGCCATGTATCCTCATGTTCTTGTAACAGCACTGAGTGTAGGCCAAATGGCGAAGCATCTGCTGAAATTCTTATTCTTTTCGCAGGATCAAATAATTTTAGCACTGGTTGCTCTGTAATGATCTGTTTCAAGTTTTGCCAACTTTCTTCTTGTTAATGTGACCACATCCACTCGTTATCTTTGTCCAACAATCATCTAAGAGAGGCTGTTCGTTCAGAGAGTTGAGAAATAAACTTTCCTAAGTAAGTAATGATTCCTAGGAATCTTCTGACGTCGTCTTTGTTGTTAGGACGTTCCATGTTCACTATGGCTGATATTTTCCTTGGGTCTGGTTTTACACCTTGATCCGAGACCACGTCGCCCATAAAGGTAAGTGTATTCACGCCAAATTCACATTTGTCCTTGTTTAGCTTTAGATTCACTTTCTTGACAAGTTCCATTACTTGTCTCAATCTAGAATCATGTTCTTCCTCTGTAGATCCCCAGACAATAATGTCATCCATCATTGTTTCAACACCTGGAATATGTTCAAAAATCATGTGTATCTTTTTGTGATATACTTCTGGAGCAGACAATATTCCATATGGTAGTCGAAGAAATCTGTATCGACCTTCTGGTGTATTAAATGTACAAAGCTTTGAGCTGGCCTCATCTAGCTTCATTTGCCAGAATCCTGAAGATGCGTCCAATTTATTGAACCATTTTGCTCCCACAAATTGCGATATGATTTCATCTCTGGTAGTTTGAAATGTTCTCGTTTAATAGCTTTGTTTGAATCTCTGGGGTCTAGACATATTCTGAGTTGTCCATTTTTCTTTTCAACAATTACTAAGGAGCTTACCCATTCAGTAGGCTCATCAACTTTCTGTATCACACCCAAGGCTTCCATGTGATTTAACTCTTGTTTCAGTTTTTCTCTCAGCGCAAACGGCACTTTTCTACAGGGGTGTATCACTGAAGAAACTTGCATGTCTATATTTATTTTATGCTCTCCAGGCAAACAACCTAGACCTTCAAACAGGTCTCTGTATTCTGCAAACATTGATTTGCAGTCATCTTCTACTTGTGATGTCACCATAAAAACTTTCTTTAGCAAGCTTAGTTTCTCACAGGAACTTAATCCTAGAATCGGTTGCACATTTTTATCCACAATCAGTAGAGATGTTTTAAACTGTTGTCCCTTATATTTCAGTGTCACTAAGCATGTACTTTTCACAGGAATTTCCTCCCCAGTGTACCCTGTAACTTTCACTTTGGCTGGATGAATTTTAGGTTTTACTCTAAAAGTCTTATAGTCTTGAAATGATATTAAATTCACCTGCGCGCCAGTATCAAGCTTAAAGGGAATGACAATCTCGTTCACAGTTAAAGGAACAATCCATTCTTTCTTATCTGCACTGCAAAGTTCAATGCAATCCACAAAGAATTCCTCTGTTTGTTTAATAGCATGCACTTTGATTTCACTTTCCATTCTACAGCATTTGGCAAATTGATTAAGTCTACCACATTTCATGCAGGTTTTACCATAAGCAGGGCACATTTTAGGATTGTGAGCATTTCCACATCTACTACACATTTCCTTGTTAGACTGTGGCTTAGACTGCTTCATTCTTGAGAATGGAGGTTCGCTTGGCTCTGTGTTCTGCACTACATGGACAGCAGCATCAACTTCCTTGTGTAACTTTTTGACTTGAAATGTTAGGTCTTGCTCTCTCAACATTCTCTCTCTGAGTCCATTATCAGGTATTCCACAGACAATACGATCTCTAATCAGTGAATCCTTTAAATCACCAAACTCACAGGTTTTACTGAGTGATTGCAGGTCTGTAACATACTGATCAAATCCATCTACAGGCTTCTGATCACATGTGAAAAACTTATACAGTATCTTTCGTATGTCACATTTTTCCTTGGCACAAAGTAATCTTCAAACTTTTGCATTATAGAAGATAGCACCATATTCTGCCCCTCAGCAAACTGAAAACTATTATAAATGTCCAGCACATCCTCTCCTATCACATGGAGGAAAATGGATGCCTTAGTTTTGTCAGCCTCTGTATCAGCTCCACATGCAGCAAGATATATATTAAACCTTTGCTTAAATCTTTTCCAGTTTTCAGACAAGTTACCAGACATCAGCATGCCTGTTGGAGGAGCTAGTTTATCCATGGTTACTCACTGTTTGAAGAGAGGAGCACACAGCAGGCTTTGCAGACACTGATTATCACAGCCTTACAGACTTCTGCAGGATTCTTTCACACTCTGAGAGCACTAGCAGTCCAAGTTAAACTTCTTCTGACACCATGTTTTGTTCATAAGTTTGTAAATCCAGTCATAAGGACACAGAGACATGTGAGTTCACTGCTGTGCTGTTTATTCCATCACCAACACCAGACACACTGCACACTGGACCACCCACTTCCCAGCATCCCCCTGGCCCTAGGGACCATCACTGAAGATTCGGGCTTACACAGATTAGTAAGGTGGTGTCTACAAATATTAAGCATTCTAATACACTAACATCACAGCGTCTTTAGTCGGTATTCACTATTCATGTAGGAAATCACATGGTCTGGCAAATGCCTGTTTGTGTAGGAATATAACCAAAGTCATTGTCATACAACAGAGATTCAACCAGATTCATGCCACCTGACATACCCCCTGCGTCTCTCAGCTACACCATTGTCTTCCCCCCCGGGGGTCTCAGCCACACCGTCATCTCCCCCCAGCGTCTCTCGGCCACCCCATCATCTTCCTCCTGCATCTCTCAGCCTGCCACCTTTAATTCTATGTCTCTCAGCCTGCCCCCCACTCACTCAGCACCTCTCAGCTTGACCCTTCCTCATTCACTGTGTCTCTTAGACTCAGACTATTTCACTCTATCTCTTAGCACGGGGTGCCCGCTCCTTCATTCTGTGTCTCTCAGCCTGTGTCCCCCCTCCTTCACTTTGTGTCTCTCAGCCTGCGTCCCCCCTCCTTCACTGTGTCTCTCAGCTTGTGGCCCTCCCTCCTTCACTTTGTGTCTCTCAGCCTGCGTCCACCCCCTCCTTCACTGTGTCTCTCAGCCTGCGGCCCCCCTCCTTCACTTTGTGTCTCTCAGCCTGCGTCCCCCCTCCTTCACTGTGTCTCTCAGCTTGTGGCCCTCCCTCCTTCACTCTGTGTCTCTCAGCCTATGGCCTTCCTCCTTCCTTACGTGTCTCTCAACCTGTTCCCCCCCCTCCTCCTTCATTCTGTGTCTCTCAGCCTGCGGCCACCTCCTGCTTCATTCTGTGTCTCTCAGCCTGCATTCCCCCCTCTTTTTTTTAATAGAGTAATTTTTATTCATAGGATAGAAGTTTGATTACAGATAATGCATAACAGTGGTGTATCATGTAAAGTAAGTCAAAGTACCACTCATGGGACATCATCCACTTATGTTATAATAATATTGTTGAAGAAATGTGCATGTAGATATAGTTATTCATACCGAATAAACTTGCAAGATCCGTAAATAGTGTAAAAATCCTCATTATACTTTTTATCATTTTACCTATCCCAAAAAAAAAACAAAAAAAGAAGAGAAAATATAAAAAGAAAAACTACTTAACTTGTAACCCTTCTAACATTACACAGAGCTAGACGTCCATGCAGGGCGCAACAGATAAAGACAAAGCATATAACATCAAACAGCAATTCAGGGGCATAGCAGCAGTCTAGTGACCATTACAACAGAGGGTCAGGATAGGAGTAGGGAGATTCTAGCCAGGGAGATCAAATTTAGCAGAAGCGTTATGTTTCATACATATATATATATATATATATATATATATATATATATAGCGTTCCTTGAAAATAGTATCATTTACTAGGACCTTAAAAGCAAAGATTGAGGGGCCACTAGGGGCCATCTACAGCCTCACAATACACACCTTTGCCAAGTCACATATACTGCGAGCATATAGGCCCTCCGGACAGGACACAAAAACATCCCATCCCCAAAATACAAAACTGTGGGGTGAGCAAGTCTCCAGCTATTCCTGTATTCTCCAGAATCGACCTGATCCCTGACCAAAACACCCGTAGCATCAGGCAGTCCCACACAAGATGCCAAAAAGTACCCAGAGCCACCCCGCACTTAGGGCAGACATCCGACCGACCAGTCCCAAAATTAGCCAGTCTAACTGGAGTCATATATGTTCTATGTAGAAAGAAGAATTGTATTTGTTGATACCTAAGGGCAGAGCAAGGGTCCAGTCCTCCTCAGCTATTGGACCCAGATCCTCCTCCCATTTTCCACGAAGACATGTCAGAGGGTCCGTATGGAGTTTAGCAAGAAGATACCCATATGCAAGGGAAACCATCTTAACTCGACCCAGTGTACTTACAAAGGTCTTAATGGGAAATGGGAGGATCCTTGGGGGAGATCTAGCAAATTGGGACTGTAGAGCATGATGAAGTTGAAGGTATCTGAAAAAGTAGGAGTTGGGTAAATCAAACTCATCTTTCAATTGCTGAAAGGATTTAAGTATATTGTCTGTATATAGGTGGGACATAGAAACCACAGATCTAGGAGCCCAGACCTCCCGTCCCTCAAGCGTATGCAGTTCGGGGAGCCAGTTAGAGTACCAGAGAGGGGTATCCGAGTCTAGGCCATCGAACCGTAAAAGGTCCCTCAGGGCCTGCCAGATCCTCAAGGCCTGGAAAATAATAGGGGGAAGGAACCGAGCTATGCTCCCACTCAACAACACCTGCAGAGGAGAGAGGTTAGAAAAGTAGCATTGAATGAACACCCAGTGAAGAGAGTTGATGCCAGTATCCTGCACCCATGCACTAATATGAGTCAACTGAGCGGCATAATAATACATCTGAAAGTTAGGCAGAGCCAGACCGCCATCACAGCGCTGCCTGGTGAGAGTATTCAACTGTATCCTGGGTCGTCTGTTAGCCCAGATTAGAGAAGATAAAACGCTATTCAAATTTCTAAAGAATAATGGATAAATATATACAAGGGACTGGAGAATAATATACAGAATTTTAGGCAGTATTATCATTTTAATGAGACTGACCCTGCCAGACACTGTCAATGGAAGCTTTCACCAAGTTTTAGATTTGCGCGTAACCTGTTGCATGATCGGATCAAGATTCAAAGGTATAAAATCAGAGGGGTCCAATTTTAGGAACAGTAGGTGGGGGGCCTATTGCTGGCATAATGTAAGATTTAGACCAGTTAATATGAAGACCCGAGTAGGCACCAAACTCCTCAATCACTTGCAACAGAATGGGCATAGACTTGGCGTAATCCTGCAAGAACAACAGCATGTCGTCAGCGTAGAGAGCAATCTTATCTTCTCGAGGGCCAGTATGGATTCCCACAACACCTGGGTGCGATCTTATCAGACAGGCCAAGGGCTCAATGGCTAGGGCAAACAATGTGGGGGATAGGGGACAGCCCTGCCTAGTGCTGTGAGATAGTTGAAAGGAGGGAGATACATAACCGTTTACTGAGATCCTGGCACTTGGATGTTGGTATAGTAGTTTAGTCCATCTTATAAAGTTAGGCCCGAAGCCCATACAGTTCATGACTTCCCATAAATAAGCCCATTCAACACTGTCGAATGCTTTGGTCGCGTCCAGCGAGACCACAGCCGAGTCAGAAGGAAAATCATGTGGGATTTGTAAAATGGTATATAATCTACGCAGGTTAATAGAAGTGAACATCCCCGACATGAAGCCGGTCTGATCTGGGTGAATGACGGAGGTGATTACTGTGTTAAGCCGTACCGCCAAAACTTTTGCCAGGATCTTAGCATCGGTGGGAATTAGAGATATCGGTCTATAGGAGTCCGGGAACCTAGGGTCCTTTCCTGGTTTCGGGATCATTATAATAACCGCCTCTGACATAGAAGGGGGAAGTTCATTATTAGCAAATATATCCAAGTATAAGGTGTGAAGCCTGGGCCCAAAAAAATCAACATGAGTTTTATATACTTCAGAGGGAATTCCATCACACCCCAGTGCCTTGCCATTAGGAGATAGACCAAAAGCCGCAGTCACCTCTTCCAGCGTCAAAGGTGCCTCCAACACCTCACAGGCCTCAGGGGAGAGTGCGGGTAAGGGAATACCCTTCAGATATCGGCAGAGATCCAGTGCAGACCACATCAACTGTGAACTATAAACACCAACATAATAAGACCAAAATAACTGTGCAATGTCTGGCGTGTTGTCAACAAGGGAGCCATCACTGTCGGACATTTGGGTAATCGTAGTTCCAGGGCGGTCGTGGTGTATCAGGTGGGCCAACAGGTTACCAGGCCTATCAACCTGCATGTAAATATTAGTAGCCCGAAACAGAAGAGAATGCAAGTTTTTATCAGACAGATGAGCCAACCAAGCAGACTGAGCCACCAACCAGCGTGCTTTCAGCGCCAAGGTACCATCTACCAAGTAGTGGGATTCCAGGTGCCTGGCATCACTCTCAAGGGCCTTTTCCTTCTCCCTACATGATATTTTCTGAGCAGCTATTCGTCTAACATACCTACCCCTCAAAAAAGCCTTAAATGAATCCCAGACCACCGTCCCTGGGGCTGATCCTACATTATCATTGAAATAACCCCCCCCCCCCCACAGAGTCTCCAGGTCACAGCAGTCACCCATTTGAGTCAGCCAAGAAGGGTGCAGTTTCCAGTAAGACTGTCCCCTCTGGCTCTCCACAGCAAGAGTCAACAACAAAGAGGAGTGGTCAGAAATTCCCCGGGCCTCGTAATGGACGTCAGTGACTTTAGGGAGAAGAGCGGGAGATAGAAGGATCAGGTTGATTCTGGAAAAGGAGCCATGCGTGCTGGAGAAACATGAGAACTGGCGAGTTGTAGGGAGTTGTAGCCTCCAAACATCCACCCACTGCAAATTATTCAAAAGAACAGCAAATTTAGTAGAACCACTACCCACCGCGGCAGCTCGCGGATAGTGACACCTGTCAAGAGACATATTTAGAATATTATTAAAATCTCCCAAACAGATCACCGGGGTACAAGGAGAGGAAGCCGTAAATGAGGCGGCCTGCTGCAACACATCATACGAAAAAAAGGGGGGGGGGGACGTATACCGCTAGAATGTAATAGGGCTGGGAGCTCAGGTTGCAGTCAAGAAATACAAATCTACCATATGGGTCAGTTTTGACCAATAGTGACTCAAATTGCTGCAACTTTTTTATCAGGACCGACTCACGTCTGGAAAGGGAGGAATGAGAAGCATGGTAAGCCCACCGCACCCAAGGTCTTCTAAGTGACAACAACCTGTTCCCCTCCAAATGGGTCTCGCTGAGACATGCAATGTCCGGGTCGTATTTCCTAAGCATATTGAAAACTAAGGAGCGTTTAATCTTATTATTCAAACATCGGACATTCCATGCCAGAAATTTCAAATTAGTCATAACCCCAGCAGGGCTCTATGTGCCATAGCGGATAAATGTCCCACCAAATAAACCTGGAGGTCAACATTAAGAGTGTAACACATCATATACAATCCCTGAATTGTAAGCCATATCATCCGATACACCAAACATACTCCCTACAACATAAAATATACATGTATGAAAAATAACAAACTAAAGAAAGAAAAAGAAGAGCAAAAGGAACCGCAACTGACAGTTCCCCAACTTCCATCCCCCTCCCTGTATACCACCCCGAACACCGGCATACTTATATCCCAAACAGCCAACCTTAACTACCAAGAACAGCAAAACCCTTTAAGCAAAACCAATCAACAAAGAAAAGTCCTGAGCCACCAAAGCGAAGGGGGGGCTCCCCGAACAATGGTTTGTCTCCTTCGGTGAGCAGAATTACAGCACGTTCAACGCAGGAAGTCAGTCTCGAGCCAGCTGACGAGCACCCGGTGCATATCTGTCCAACCATTGGGCCGCTTCTCTAAGGGAATTAAAGAATTTGGTCTCCCCGTCCGCCACAACCCGGAGCTGAGACGGAAACAGCATAGAGTAGGAGAGATTTAGGTCTCTGAGACGTCGCTTAATAGGCATAAACTGGGCTCTGTCTTTCTGGACGTCTGCAGCAAAGTCTGGAAAAGCCGACACCCTGACTCCATTCCTGACAAGGGGGCCTTTTGTGCGACCTAGGCGGAGGACCGAGTCGCGATCCTTATAATGTAGAAATTTGGCAATGAAGGTGTGCGGAGGGGCACCAGGAGATAGTGGACGGGATGGTATCCGGTGTGCACGCTCCACCGTAAACTGGGCCATGAAAGATTCAGCGCTGTACAACTCCTTAAGCCACGATTCACGAAAGTCCTCAGGGTGAGAGCCCTCCTCTTTCTCAGGCAGGCCCACAAATCGTACATTATTTCTACGTAGCCGAGCCTCCATGTCTAGAAGCTTGGTTTGAAGGGAGGAAACCTGCTGGGTCACCGTGGATACGGACTGTTTTAGGGGACACACATATCCTCCAAATTTGAGACGTGCGTCTCCACCTCACCCACTCTCTCTCGGATATGCTGAACATTCTGTCAGAGTAAGGAAAGGTCACACTGCACTTTCTCCATATTATCCGAAAGACACTGTTCAGTGCCTGCTATAGTCTCCAGCACTTGTTGAATAGAAGGTGCTGAGGGTGCTGTAGGGGAGTCGGCAGCTGTTGCAGATGGGGAGCAGGAATGGGTTGGAGAGGCTCCCTGAGGAGGAGCCAGCAAGGCCCGGGGATTAGATTGTCTAGCAAACTTCTCCAACTTAGCCGCAGCTGCGCGCTGGCTATCTTTAACCATGATGAACAAAAGGTAGCGATAAATAACCCCGACAAGCTCTCAGCGTAGAAGTGTAGACAGAAGCCGACAGCAGTGAGGTCGTAAGTATTCAGTACTGATATATGCAGCCGTGTCCGACCTTCAGGTTAATAAACTGATAGAGAGGAAAGCACAGGCAGCATCCCAAAATAGAAGTGAAAGCAGTACCAAGGTGGTCACCAATATGTATATCAAGTAAAAGCAGCCTGCAGTAGGGTCTCAGGAGGCAGTGTCAGTGTATACTGAAGTAATAAAATAGAACAGAACAGTCAGCCCTTGAATGTATATAGCCTCTGCAGGCCAGGAGAGCAGACCAGTGCAGTGAGGCCGTCTGTAGAGCTGCACCCAAAATGGCCGCCAGGCTCATAGTCCCTTCTCCCCTTCCCAAGGAGTACCTGCATCTTTTGCTGACCCACAGAGCTTCAGGTCACAGCCGGCCGGGAGCAGGAGGGGTATCTGCGTCCCCCCAGGTGTCCCGCTGCGTCAGGCAGTGCCCCGAGTCCGCCGCTCAGGCTCCAAGAGTCACGCGGCCGAGGGCTCCAAAATTGAGGCCGGGGATCTGGAGGAGGCGCAGGCCGCAAAACCGGAAGTCAGCCGCCGCAGCCAGCCAGCCCACGCAGACTGCGGAGGAGGGTGGCCGCCGCTGCCCAGAGGTGTGGGGAGAGGAATAATGCTGGGAAGATGCACCGGAGGGGGTCAGGATAGTCCTAAGGATTAATGTATCTGGGGAGCTCCCGGGACCTGCTTCCTATGCCTTTGCTGCTGTGGCCACGCCCCGCATTCCCCCCTCTTTCACTGCATCTCTTATCCTGCAGCCCCCCCTTCAATCTGTGTCTCTCAGCCTGATCCCCCCTCTTTCACTGTGTCTCTTAGCCTGCGTCCCCCCTCCCTTATTATGTGTCTCTCAGCCTGCAGCCCCCCCCCCTTCGTTCATTCTATGTCTCTCAGCCTGTGTCCCCCCTCATTTATTCCGTGTCTCTCAGCCTGCGGCCACCTCCTGTTTCATTCTGTGTCTCTCAGCCTGCATCCCCCACTCTTTCACTGTATCCCTTAGCCTGCGTCCCCCCTCCTTCACTCTGTGTCTCTCTGCCTGCGTCCCCCCTCCTTCACCGTGTCTCTCAGCCTGCGGCCCCCCTCCTTCATTCAGTGTCTCTCAGCATGTGTCCCCCCCCCATCCTTTGTTCTGTGTCTCTCAGCCTGCGGCCACCTCCTGCTTCATTCTGTGTCTCTCAGCCTGTATTCCCCCCTCTTTCAATGTATCCCTTAGCCTGCGTCCCCCCTCCTTCACTCTATGTCTCTCAGTCTGCATCCCCCCTCCTTCACCGTGTCTCTCAGCCTATGGCCCCCTCCTTATTTACGTGTCTCTCAGCCTGTGTCCCCCCCCCCCCCCCCTTTATTCTGTGTCTCTCAACCTGCGGCCACCTCCTGCTTCATTCTGTGTCTCCCAGCCTGCATCCCCCCTCCTACACTGTGTCTCTCAGCCTGCGTCCCCCCCTCCTTCATTCTGTGTCTCTTAACCTACGCCCACCCCCACCCCACCTCCTTAATTCTCTGTCTCTCTCACCACCACCACCACCCCTCCCAAAAAAAAAACACACAGCTATTCACCTGGCTGTCTCAGAGACAGAGACACTGGCTGACGGACAGCCACACTGTAATTGGTTTGGACTCCTGGCCTGGACTGCCGCCAACTGGTATTTGGACTACTGCCGCAGCCCGCACGCGCAGTCAAACACACGAGCGGGACTTCAATCAAGGCAGCTCCACTTCAAAGGCTGTGGTGACCGGGCAGGTGCGGCATGCGGCATGACATCATAACGTCACGCCACAATAGAATTCAATTGGTTGAACACACAGGAGGCTGGAGCAGGGGAAATGCAGTGCGGGCTGAGTATCGTCCTCCCGGTCAGCAAAGGCATTCCTGACCGGGAGGACACTAATTAAACTAATGCATTAATAAATCATGTTTTGGGCTAATGGGTGGTCCGGTGCACTCCCGGACCACCCCCTAGATTCGCCTATGGTGGGGTGTGTTCAAACTGAAATCTAAACTGCAGTGTAAAATAAAGCAGCCAGTATTTACCCTGCACAGAAACAATATAACCCACCCAAATCTAACTCTCTCTGCACATGTTACATCTGCTCCCCCCTGCAATGCACATGGTTTTGTCCATTAGGTAACAAATTTGCTGCTGTGATCAGATCTGCATTAGGCCCATAGTACATCTTGTACTACATCCTGTGTAGATAACTCCACAGAGCACATTTTACATGAAAGGAATACTGGGGTTGCTGACTATTTGTGACCTATTGCCTTGTTAGACATAACTGCAAAATGTGTGTGTCACACACTTTTTTTTGGCAACAGTAACTGCATAACCAATAGAGATGAGCGGGATCAGTTCTCAGAGAACCGAACCCTACCGGACTTTGCCTTCCGAGTTCGGTTCCAAGCTCGGCTCGGGTTTTCACACCTGACTCGGAAACCCGAACGCGGCAGAACGTCATCATCCCGCTGACGGATTCTCGCGGGATTTGGATTCCATATAAGGAGCCGTGCGTCACACCCATTTTCACTCCAGTCTAGGAGAGTGTATTGAAAGGATGTGTCCTCAGTGTTCAGTGCTGTGTGGGGGCGGGAAAGTGGGGTGGCGAGTCTTGTGCTGTGTTGTGCTGCATCAGTCCAGCCAGTCACAGTGTTGGTGTCCTCTGCTGCCATATATCCAGTGTAGCTGTATAAAGTAATGGAATAAGGGTGGAGGCTGCGCTCAGATATCCGTACATAACCATAATATAAAATATCAAGACAATTTAATAAAAAACATAGTAATGCATACATACAACAAAGAGTAAAAAATTGTATGAATTTATATACAGTGGTTAAAAATTAGATATTATCATAGATATCCGGTCAGGACTGAAATAAAACTAAATTGATGGAGTCCGTTCCAGTAGTGCCCCTGTAGAATTAATAGTCCAGTGCAACAAGAGTCTCTTTGCAGAGTTAATCCATTTAGAGATGCATGCAATTTACCGTTAGAGGAATGATGGTTCAGCAATGTCCTTTTGGTGAATAGGTCCCTCATGCAATACGGTAATAGGCCGAAAAGTCTCTGGATCTCTTGTAATTCAAAGGTGGTAATCCTGGGCTGGTTCGGTTTCCAATTCAGTAAAGCGGCCTGATAATCTGACAACAACTAACGCGTTTCGCTGCGTATAGCCTGCAGCTTTTTCAAAGGCATATTGTTTCATGTCACATTCAGGGGTTTATATACCCTAAACAATATGGAGGTTTAATAAGCACATGGGTGTTATGTACCAATAATTAGGTGTAGTATGCATAAAAACATCATATACATAGCAAGGAGACAGACCAACCTTAATCCTCAGATATTTGCAATAAGCCTAATAATGTTTTTTTATTTCCTTTAGTTTATTTAGAATTTTTTGAAGAAGAAATATGTATTCAGCCAATCAGCATTTTTGTTTATCTATGTATTGCCTAAGAGACATTTCCTGATAAGCTCCTATAGGTCAGGATGAGTATCACATGACCATAAATAGGTCACGTGATAACTAGTCATGTGATCGGACCATTTGCCTAGGAGACATTTCCTTACAAGCTCCTATAGGTCAGGATGAGTATCACATGACCATGAATAGGTCACGTGATGACTAGTCATGTGATCGGACCATTATTTATATTGGGAATAATTCAATTTATATTATGTATAACAAATTATACTCATAGCTGCACATAATAGTGTAGGGACAGGCATAATACATTAACATACATAAAACGCCAACTCGTTCCTAGGCAGGCTACGCTTTGTATCACCGCTTTCCAGAAGAGGCACACAGCTGACAACCTCTTACGGAAACTGAGGAAGATCATCGCAGAATGGCTTACCCTAATTGGACTCTCCTGGGGATTTGTGATATCGGACAACGCCACCAATATTGTGCGTGCATTACATCTGGGCAAATTCCAGCACGTCCCACTTTCAGCATTCAACCACCGCGTGCCAAAGTCTGGAGCGCCAGCAAACACTCCTGAACCTGCCCTGCCACAACTGAAGCAAGAGGTGGTAACGAGGTGGAATTCAACACTCTATATGCTTCAGAGGATGGAGGAGCTACAAAAGGCCATTCAAGCCTATACATCCACCTACGATATAGGCAATGGAGGGGGAATGCACCTGACTCAAGCGCAGTGGAGAATGCTTTCCGTCTTGTGCAAGGTTCCCCAACCCTTCGAACTTGCCACACGTGAAGTCAGTTCAGACACTGCCAGCTTGAGTCAGGTCATTCCCCTCATCAGGCTTTTGCAGAAGCAGCTGGATAAATTGAAGGAGGAGCTAAGATTGAGCGATTCCGCAAAGTATGTTGGACTTGTGGATGGAGCCCTTAATTCGCTTAACCAGGATTCAAGGGTGGTCAATCTGTTGAAATCAGAGCACTACATTTTGGCCACCGTGCTCGATCCTAGGTTTAAAGCCATCATTTTATCTCTCTTTCCAGCAGACACAAGTGTGCAGAGGTGCAAAGACCTGCTTGTGAGTAAATTGTCACCTCAAGCAGAACGTGACCCGTCAACAGCTCCTCTTTCAATTTCTCCCGCCACTGGGGCTGCAAGGAAAAGGATAAGATTTCCCAGCCCATCCGCTGGCAGTGATGCAGGGAAGTCAGGAGCAAAAGCTGACATCTGGTCCGGACTGAAGGACCTGCCAACGATTACTGACATGTCTACTGTCACTGCATACGATTCTGTCACCATTGAAAGAATGGTGGAGGATTTTCTGAGTGACAGCATCCAAGTAGGCATGTCAGACAGTCCGTACGTATACTAGCAGGAAAAAGAGGCAATTTGGATGCCCTTGCACAAACTGGCTTTATTTTACCTAAGTTGCCCCCCCCTCCAGTGTGTACTCCGAAAGAGTGTTTAGTGCAGCCGCTAACCTTGTTAGTGATCGACGTAGGAGGTTACTTCAACTAAATGTGGAGAAGATTATGTTCATCAAAATTAATTATAAATTCCTCCGGGAAGACCTTTACCAGCAATTGCCTCCAGAAAGTACACAGGGACCTGTGATGGTGGATTCCAGTGGGGACAAATTAATACTCTGTGAGGAGGAGTATGTACACAGTGAAAGGGGTGAGGAATTGGAGGATGAGGATGAGGTCAACATCTTTCCTCTGTAGAGCCAGTTTGTGCAAGGAGAGATTGATTGCTTCTTTTTTGGTGGGGGCCCAAGCAAGCCAATCATTTCAGCCACAGTTGTGTTGCAGACCCTGTCGCTGAAATGATTGGTTTGTTAAAGTGTGCATGTCCTGTTTATACAACATAAGGGTGGGTGGGAGGGCACAAGGACAATTCCATCTTGCACCTCTTTTTCTTCTTTGCATCATGTGCTGTTTGGGGACTAGTTTTTTTAAGTGCCATCCTGTCTGTAACTGCAGTGCCACTCCTAGAAGGGCCAGGTGTTTGTGCCGCACACTTGTGTCACTTAGCTTAGTCATCCAGCCACCTCAATGCACCTTTTTTTCTTCTTTGCATAATTTTCTGTTTGGGGCCTACTTTTTAAATCTGCCATCCTGTCTGCCAAAGCAGTGCCACTCCTAGATGGGCCAGGTGTTTGTGCCTCACACTTGTTTCGCTTAGCTTAGTCATACAGCCACCTCGGTGCAACCTTTTGGCCTAAAAACATTGTGAGGTGTTCAGAATAGACTGGAAATTAGTGATGAGCGGGTTCGGTTCCTCGGAAACCGAACCCCCCCGAACTTTACCCATTTTACACGGGTCCGAGGCATACTCGGATTCTCCCGTATGGCTCAGTTAACCCGAGCGCGCCCGA